>NC_086243.1:11457500-11745000 GCF_036321145.2 Pelmatolapia mariae | reverse complement strand
TCATCTAGGCTGTGTGCTCAGTTCTTACTAAGGAGCATAAAATGTGCCCAGAAAACACCATCGTACCAACACCAGCCTGAACTGTTGATACCAGGCAGGGTGGATCCATGCTTTGGTCAAGATTTGGTAACACGTGTAAACTATGTCCTCATTTTTCTGTTCTTAGCTGAATCTGCAGTCTTCTGTAGCTTAACTGCTTCAAATCTTGGCATATTGTGCATTCAACAGTGCTCTCCTGCATACCTTGGTTATAAAGAGTAGTGATTTGAGTCACCATTGCCTTCCAATTAGCTCAAAGCAGTTCAGCCATTCTCCACTGACTTCTCACATCAACAAAGCATTTTCTCTAAGAGAACTGCCGCTTATTAGATTTTTTTTTCATTTTCAGGCCATTCTTCCATGTTTTGGAAATCCCAGTAGATCAGCAGTTTCTGAAATACTCTGTCTGACAATAGCAACCATTCTACTTTCAAAGTCACTTAAATGACCTTTCTTCCTCTCTCTAACGCTCAGTTTGAGCTTGTGAGCTTTAGATGTGAGAAGATGTTTTTATAATAAAGTTTCTGTATAGTCTATCCTGGCATGCTGACTGAGGACTCCTTGAGCTGTAAGTGTAATTTCTGTTGAGTGCTCTGGTGGCCATCTAGAATGTTATATGTGTAATCACCTGCATTTTGGAGGGTCTGCTTTTTGCATTGTTGCTATATTTTAATCTAAAAGTTTAGTCATTTAACATTAACTTCAGGCTAGCCTTTGATGTAAAAGACCACCCTGTGATAAGACAATACACACATAAGCAGAGATGTGCAAACACAAATTCTGAAGGTCTCTCTACTGACAGTCGGTTTCAGTACTTTTCCATAACCAAGCTGTTGCTTAAAGTCTTCCCTTTGTGCAGTACTTTTAAAGCACTATGTATTCAAAGTTCATTACAGTGATGATGTTTTGTGAATAATCGCACACGTAGGAATCCTGAAAAGAACTGACACATGTTTTGTTTTTAGGCGGGTATCAGTGATAAAGGCCTAATTTTTTAAAATTGAATTTTAATCGTCCAAAACACAAATACAAACAGATAGACCAATGATTATTTACGCCAAGCAATAAAACAAAGCACCCAGTTGGCTCACGGGCTCTCCGCCCAATAAACGTCACAGATTGCTTTCCAGTGACTGGCACTGGACTGTCACAGCAGCAGGCCTACCAATTTCCTGATGTGAGTTCAAGAAGGGGACACTGCTCGAAATGTGTTAGATTAAAACTGAAAGGTCATGTCTGTCCTTGGTGGTGAGGCAACAATAACTCGTTCTCAGGTGACACTTTATGATCATAGTCCGCAATCAGATGTGGGATTTGAAATAAGACCCCACGCAGAGCCCCGACTGTGGTCACGTGCCAGCCCGATTTATTTAGATAAATTAGCCGGACAGTCATTTTATCATTTGTCTCATTTTCAGCGCCCAGACAGGACCACACAGTCTTTTCCCCCCTTTTCTTTCTTTTTTTTTTTGCTGGCCTGTCAGCCCTAGCAACAAGCAAACAGGCGCCTCTCATTGGCCTCCTCAATATACAGCTGCTTTCTATTCGCCCTCCCCACCGCCACTCAGCAGCGAAAATACCCGAAGATTGCTGCTGGTGCTGCGGATTCAAGGGCAGCAGGGCTGGGTAGGGTCTGGCCCGAGTGCGCAGTGGATGCAGAGGAAGCGAGAAAAACACAGGCGTCTGTTTTCGTAATGGGTATATCATTAAACTACCAGTGGCACTCTTTTATGGATGCATGCTTTATCTTCACTCCATGCCCCCCTGCGGTCTGTAATGACGGTCTAATTGGGCCAATAAGGAGCTTTTACTGTTTTGCAGCATCTCTAGCGTAGACAAATTGTTGCGCCAGATGCAACGCCGTTCTCGGTACTGTGTGGTCGGCCCTTGACTGTCATCTTTGGGTGCAGGTTTCTCATCACCTTAATCATCAGTACTTCTGCAGGTAATGCAAATCTTTTGGTTTTGGTTTAGCTTTTTTTTGTATTGCTCTGTGACATCTGAATATCTGATGTTTACTGTGCAGCATATCACCGCCAATAAACGGCTGCACGCATGATGCGTGCATGCATTTCGCCTGAGACAGGATTAAAATAATAACAGATTATGAATAATATAAGCAGTATCATTCAAAGCGCACTATTTGTGAAGCCTAAAGCTGTTATATACATTTATATAAACATTTTTGGTGCGTATATTTGTGAGTATTTGAATCTTCTTCTTATTGCGATGTATGACTTGTTTAAAAAAACAATAATCATGTGTTGTTGTAGGAGCCAAGCCGCTAAATGTTTGTGAATCAGGCGTTTTTAACATAACGGTCTCGTGTTGAAAATATAGGCCACTCACTTCACGTGCATCTTGACAGACTGCGCCTCACTCTGCTAGACTCTTGTTATGGAAATGCAGCAGCACACAGTGTACCGAATGTGTGTTACTGTAAGAGTTGGCAGGCCTGTCAACCTAAATATTCTGCAATGCAGACACACAAAACAAACAACTTCAACATGGCTGAGTAACCTTCAGCCCTGACTTTGGTCGAGGTTATGGATGTCGCGGAAACCATTACACTTGCTCCCCACAGCCATGTTCCAGACCTGCTGGCAGGATTGGAGAATTGTAGGTCAGGAAGAGAAGCCCAGATTTAAGTGGGAGGACTGTTGGATTTGTGCTGCTGTAGTTTGTTTTGTGCCGATCTGTTGATTGTTGGTGGCCATGTAGAATATTTTTTATCTATGTGTTTTTGTTTTGTTTTTTTTGGCAGACTAGCATGGTAATAACTGTGCTCTTTGGGGAGGATTTTGCTTCTTGTGTTGATGTTCTGTTTTAATGTAAGGTGTACGGTGCTTGAAAAACTGGCACGTGCACAATATACAAAAATATACCTAAAGGATTTGTTTTTGTCAGGTTTCCACAGACATCCACCAACAAATAATCATTCCCACTATTTACATTTTGTTTTTATATTTCTTTAAATCTATCAAGGTACCAATCATTAAATATACTAAGTACCCAGCATGATTGGAAGACAATAAAGATGTAAACAACATGTTTACATCCTTGTACTATTTTGTACTATTTTGTACTTCTTAGTATACTTTGCCAAAACACGCATTAATATAGGGGAATGCACAAATATCCTACAATAATGCACATAATGCTCAATGGTAATGAGTTGCAAATGCAGCTCGACTCAAATGTTAAAAGGGTTTTCAATTTGTGTGTAAAAATAAAGGTTCATTTTGCATCCAGTGAGATGTATATCACTTTGCATTCACACAAAAATGTGCTGAATGATAGTGTGGATAATGCATATATAGTGCATAGACACAACAGCAGTTCCTTAAACAAGGAAACAAACAAGGAAACGATAAAGTCTCACCAGCTACTGAAGATGTGACTCAGCCTTGTGTGTTTCCTAGAGATAACCGTGTTTTGTATCAAAAGTGGCGACACTAACGTGTGTGTTTGTGCAGCTGACAGCAGACTGTCAAGCAGTGGCTGGACCTGAACGGAAACATAGAAACCAGCTTTCATCTCCCGCTGGAAAGAACGCAGTTTGGAAAACTGCTATCACGTTGTCGTGAGACACACAGTCCGCAGACATGTGTACAGTCATGCCCTCTGACTGGAGTTCTCTATTTATATATATCCTGATTCTGACCATGTGAAATGGAGGGGTTATTAATAGCAGACATCTAGCTCGGCCTAGGTTTTTTACATTGTGTGGTGCAAATATTGCTTTGCAGTTGTTTGTTGAATGCATCAGAATGTCAAGCCAGGTGAGTCACTGAGGTGAGTGTGTTAGTAGAGACTTAAACAGCTCTGTTGGATATGATATGGATATTGATTTTGAAATGTGTTAAAGTACCCTTTATTTTGGCGTACTTTGTTTCTGGCTCTGGACTGATGAAGGATAAAGAAACCCTTTTCCTTGTGTCTCTGTTGCTAGGAAACAGCTTGGGTTCAGTTTTGTAGGAATCAAGCTGGGTCCAATTTCTTGCAGTGCAGCCAATGCCATTGGCAAAGCACTGCAAATGGAACAAGTTAGAATGCTTGAATGTTTGAAACTGTGAGACTAAATGAGCTGTGAAAAGTAGGGCAAGACATTAAAAAGATTTTTTTTCCCACATTTCAAAGGAAGCATCAGAGTACTGATATGTTTTATTTGTGTCTGTGTGATGTTGTTCCTGCAGGGAAACACCATGCTGACTAGCATCACTGAAGGGATACTGTGCTGCCTGACTGGGAAGACTGCCAATCTAGTCTTGCCCCTGGAGTCATCAGAACCCTCTGATGGTTTTGAGTATGTGGAGGTGAAACCTGGGAGAGTCCTGAGAGTGCGGCATATCGTCCCCGAGCGCCAACCCATAGAAACAGAAAAACAAGTTGCTGAAAAGGACAATGCAGATGTTGACTGTTATGATAAAGATTCTCCCATATCTAATAATGACGGCGATAGTGGCAGCATTGTCCACTGCAAGAGGAAGATCACAGTCTACCGAAATGGCCAGCTGGTGATCGAAAATCTCGGGGATGTTTTGCACTCTGAGATTCTGCAGTGTCAGGATGGGGATTTAGAGCCCTGCAGCACTGTAGAGGTGGAGCTTGCTGACTACAAAGAAATAGCCTCTTCTCCAGACCCCAACCCTGTTCCTCCTCCAGTTCCTCCACCACCTGGGGAACATAAACCTGCTCCGCCTCCGCGGCGCCGCCGTCGCAAACCCAAGCGCACAGTTTTAATAGACTCCAAGAGGATGATCTCGAGCTGCAAAGGAACGCACTCGGATGTAGCACTGTTCTTCGTGCATGGCGTCGGAGGATCTCTTGACATCTGGAGCAGCCAGCTGGACTTCTTCTCCCGCCTGGGCTACGAGGTCATTGCGCCGGATTTGGCAGGTCACGGAGCAAGCACAGCGCCACAGATTGCAGCAGCTTATACCTTTTATGCCCTCGCGGAGGACCTGCGAGCCATCTTCAAGAGATATGCTCGTAAACGCAACATTCTTATTGGCCACTCATATGGGTGAGGATTTGTGAGATGCTTGTGTTACGGGTCAGCTTAGAAAAGTCAGTGGCATACAGTGATTAACATGCTGTACCTACCCCATTATATCTCTTCCAGAGTGTCATTTTGTACCTTCCTGGCCCACGAATATCCCGATCTGGTCCATAAGGTAGTAATGATCAACGGAGGGGGTCCCACAGCCCTGGAGCCCAGCCTCTGCTCCATCTTCCAACTGCCATCTTGTGTCCTTCACTGTCTGTCACCTTGTCTGGCCTGGAGCTTCCTCAAGTAAGACGCTGTGATGCTGCAAACAGTAGTGACACACTGTGACAGACAGATGTAATAGATAAATAATAGCTTGCTTAAAATGTTCACTATCTTTAAAATGTACAGGAAAGAGATTTTGGTAAAGTTTTTTTCTTTCTTTTTCTAATCTTCAGAGCTGGATTTGCCCGTCAGGGTGCCAAAGAAAAGCAGCTTTTGAAGCAGGGCAATGCCTTCAATGTGTCTCCATTCGTTTTGCGAGCCATGATGAGCGGTCAGTACTGGCCTGAGGGGGACGAGGTATACCATGCCGAGCTCACTGTGCCCATTCTTCTGGTTCATGGCATGTGTGACAAGTTTGTGCCCATGGATGAGGACCAGCGGATGGCAGAGGTATATCACACCTTTATCCAAACAAGAGCTATTTTGTTTCATTTATTATTTATTGTCTCATAGCTTTGGATTTGGATCTGTTGTAAGATTATCCATTTTGGCTCTCGTTTTTAGATCCTCCTGTTCGCTTTCTTAAAAGTAATCGAAGAGGGAAGTCACATGGTCATGATGGAGTGTCCTGAAACTGTCAACACCCTCCTGCATGAGTTCTTTCTATGGGAGCCTGACATGTCAAGAAAAGGCAGCAGCAAGACAGACACAGAGAAGGCGATCGCTGCCAGTGACACTCTTCACACGCTGAAAAACAGTAAACCTGTGAACAAATAACCATCAAGGCATTAAGTTTTATTAAAGAGCAAAGAAGAAGGCCTATTTTTCGGCAGTTGGCATGTACTCCTAAGGCTCCCAGGCTGAGAGCTGTTTAAAACAGGGTCACATCTTATGGATGTAGATGACCACTGGTGCTCCGAGATGAAGCGGGAAAGGACGTATGATGAGAGGGGCGGACGCCGATACACAGTCAGTTTCTGCTACGCTTTTTGATACCAGTTTGTCCTCCATCTCACCATGTTTGCAAACCAACACAAAGTCTGGAGGTAAAAGGCACCATCCGACTATGATTTGTGTATGAAATGTTTGTGGTGAAGAACTGACCGACGAGGCATAAAAGGCGTGAAACGCTGTTGGAATCGTCTCGCCTCCATCATATATATTCTGTAAAGTACTGCAGAAAAGAGCTCCTGTTCTACCTTAACAAAATGGCTAATTTATCCATTTTAACTCTGCTTTCAGTGGAAGAGAAGAAAAAAAAAACATCAAACATAGTAAACCGAGGAATCAGGGAGGGTGAAGAGCAATTTATAACAGAATAATTGTGTTTGATTAAATGCAGACAGTGGGGAAATAGATTAAATGCATTAAATATACTACACTGTCCATGTAAAATGTGGATAATAACTGTGTCACATGCTTACATAAATGACAATATGATTGAAGGAGAAACACACACATACAAAAAAAATTTGTACCATATTGTTTTGGAACCACATTCACACAATATGCAGTGTACAGCATCTCAGACACACACAATCTGACTGATTAACAAATGACAGAAGCAAGTTACTTTCCTTGCACTAAACTCAAAATCAAAAATGCTATGCGTCAGTATTAAAGTGTAACGATTTCATAGTTAATATTAAAACATAAATCAAACATCAAAGCCAAGAGATTCTCTTCCAGATTAACAGCCATTGCCTCGATACCATACATATATACATATATATATATATATTATCCTAAGGATAAAAAGTACTGAGAGCCTGCATGAGTTCAGAGTATGGAAAGATATATACACAAGGGTTGTTTCAGACAGTTGCAATATATTGCCATAAATTCCCAGCACAATTGTCTTTAATGAAATGGTTCCTCTCAGTGTGTAAGTATTATTATTGTTTATTTATTTCTGTTTTTATCCTGGCGTAACAGCAACAAACTGAAAAATGTTGTCTTAAACTGATAACTGATCGCAAAACACGTGTGCGTTACCTAACCCTGCTGCTCCCCGTCCACCCTATACCGTATATCTACTCATGTCGGACTGAAGGAATGAGCAGGACATGCTGCTCGCTGTTAGACATTCATTCGTGAATGTTGCTATGTCTCATAGTGGGACAGTAAAGTGTGAATAAAAGCACAGTCTGATTCTCCTTGACAGTGCTTATCTGTTGACTGGATAGATTACTGTTATGTGTAACAGAGGATGTAAGTCAGAGGAAGCCCAAATATGAATCTGCCAAAGGTGAAAAATCCCCCTTAAGAAAAAAAAACAACAAAAAAAGAGGGACTTTTGTGCTCTTCATGCTGGTCTGTTATATATGCATTTTAAGAGAGAGTGCAGATGCGAGATGACTGGATTTATGCAACAGGAACAAATGAACAGAAATAGTTTGGGAATAAATGGACCCGGCTCTAAAACATTATATATTCTCTATGGACTTTATAAAAACCAACAAGTGCTGCTGATGCAAAGTACTGTATGTCTCTTTTGGTGTAAAAGGTCAGTAAAACTGTATGGACTACAGGGTGCACATGTACTTCTCCTTATGCTAAAAGTGTGCATATATAAATTGTCAGTGCCCATATGTGCTATATCTTTTTGTGGTTAACAAAATATGTTAATGTTATTGTGGCATTTATTCAAGGGAATCATATTATATGCACTGCCTGAATGTAGATGCATATAACATTATATAGCCTATTAAAACAGTCGAATTCAGTGTATGAATGTGCCTTTCCTGGCATGAAATAAATCAGATGTTCCCAGTTAAAAGGTGTTTGTTTTCTCTGTTAAGTGCTGGATATGATTCTTCCTTCTCATCTTCTTCTTCTTCTTTTTCCAGTGGCGCCCTTTAGGGGTCGCTGAACATCTGACTACATCTCACCCTCTGCTTAGTATCCTCCTCTGTCACACCAAACCCTCTGCATTTCCTCCACACGACCTTGTAAACCTCTTTAGCTCTTGCTGTTATCCTTTTGTCTCAAATGACTCCTAAACTCGTCTCCGCCCTGCCTGCACCCTCTTCTTCATTTCTCTTTGACACCGTCCATCACTTTGAATGGTTGACGGCAGGAATTTAAACTCATCCACCTCTACTGTACTTTTTTAATCTTTTCAACCTTTCTACTTGCATCCTTGTCCTATAAGGATTCATTACAAATTCGAAAACTGAAGTGGGCAATTTGCATTTTACTGAGAAAAAAATCATGTTTTGGGGAAAAAAAATTAAAATTCTAATATTTTTTTCATCAAGTTTATTAAATAGGGGCCTGCAAATATTCCTAAGGCAACATACTGAATGGACACATATTAGCTCAATCCTATTCTTTTTCCTAAATGACCACAGAAATGCATTTCTTGTCTCTGGACAGAACTTTTTATAAGCAGTCATGATAAAATCTTATGTTAAAATGTTTTGTCGCTCCTCTGGTGTTCCTGTCACTTTTGTGAAATTGGCGACTGCAGACTGGCATCAAAATGAAAAAATTATTTTCTATTTTTCAAGCAAAAACATTCTTTAATTTAGCAAAATTTCATGCACTGGGTCTCAGCTTCTTCTTTTTTTTGCCAGTTAATCATATCAAATTTACTTGCGCCTCCTTGGCTCAGCTGCTTTATCTGAATGGGGTGAAGCTTTATGCAACTCATTTGCTACAAGAGCAGGAAAAACTATTTGAACTAGGAAGAAAAGGCAGTCGTTCCAAACCTATTTGCATAGGTTAGGAACAGTTTTCTGGACGAGCTGATTTGCATCACTGAGAGGTCAAAGCAGGGTAGGTGCCAGCTCCAGCTGGATAACGGCAGCAGTCTTGAATTCTGAGCTATTTAGATACGGCATTTACAACTCTGATTCACTTAAAAAAAACAACAACAACACAAAAAATCAAATGTAAACTAGTTTTCAGCACCAAACATTCTGATAATATTCTGAAAATTTTGTCCATCTTTTTTCCGGAGAGAGAGATACAGCCTCTCTGGGCTGCTCTGCACATAACCAGTTAGGTTATACACCAGTTATTTTCACCATATGGTCTTTTCTTTTATTTCTGCAAATATGCAGGTACTTGCTGGCTGAGATGGAACAGTGGGGCAGAATTACATAGATAGTTAATTTGGGGGCAGTTAGAGCCATTCCCAGAATTTTTCAGGCTAGCTTGTCCTGCAGCATTGTCTGTTAAGCAGCTGTAAAGGATTTTATTACACATTTTTACATCATGCAATTTTATGCTTTCTATTCAAGACAGCAGGCATGTTCTAATTCAGAACAAACATATGAGGGTTCTTCCCACTTCAGGAAGTGTAAGCGCTCCCCACTGAGATGCTGTGAAAACAGCATTTGCAACTTCGACTCCCTAAAAAAGGAGACACTAAACTAAACAGACAATACAGTCTGAATGTAACTTTTGAGTTACTAATGCATTATCTACTGCAAAAAGTGGCAATTTTCTAACATTAGAAAGGAACTCACTTGAGTTTAAAAAATGTGAAGGCCATGTCCTGTTTCTCTGAGTTGCTGTTGTTTAATTGAGGAACGTTATTTTAAAACTTTTTTTTAACCTATTCAGCTTTTGTTTGCTGCCATTTCAACTTGTGAAATAGACGGCTGACACTAAAAAAAAAACATTTCAGCACTTCGTATGATGTCTTTGCTGTATTGTCGTTGACTATAGGATTTAAATTGCAGACAAAAACATTAAAATGTTTTACTGGAAATAACTCTGATCATCAGATGTTGCAACTGAACTGGCCCTGTCCTCGCTGTCCAGAGGTCAGTGTGGAACTTTCCCCACTGTTCTGTACTGTAATGCACTCTTGTACACTGTTCACCAGGTTAATGTATAGTTTTCTGTCGTAATAAATGTGTATTTATTTGTAGTATTTATGTATTAGTGCTTTTATTAGCATTTATTTTATGTTTAGCATGTTTGTGGATACTGCAGAAATCTACCTGCATTTAAAGAGCTGGATCCCTTTAACAAAACTTTGTATACCCTACTGAATGAATACCTTCTTCTATATTATCTTGAGCTGAAACTTTAAAGAATAAAGACTGTAATATGAACATCTTAGCAACATGTGTTAAAAAAAATTAAATATAATGATATCCATCGTTTATAGGTAAAAAGTGAGCTATTCCCTTGACTGATACAGTCAAATCAAATCTTATGGTTACAGAAAGACGGTTTTGCGGTCTTATGACGTGCCTCAGAGTGGCTTTATGATTGGCTAAGCGTCTCCCATGCGTGTTGTGGTAAACAAAATCCGAGGAGCGTGTACATGCGTAGAACTGGTAATGGAGGATACTGGTCTACTCACAGGGGGCTTAGTTAGCAAGCTGTGTTTTGTCTGTTATGTTCCAGGTCGCCGCTTGTATTGATTACGACGATATCAACAACGCGAGGGACAGCTTCTGAGAGAATTAAGCAGCGGTGGTAGGTACGTGCATGTCGAGCTGTCTTCGTCGTAGAATGTGAACTTCTGAACTTACGATGCTAATATGTAGAGGCGATGCTAGCCCTTTCAGGGTGCAGTCTATTTCCTGACAAAACATCATTGACTTGACAAATGATAGTTTCACTTTTAGTGTTGTCGGTGTAAGTCATTTCAAACGATGCTTTTGGGAATAATTTTTATATATTTTATATACCTGTGATGTGAGAACTCAAGCTACCGCTATGCAAGTTTGCAAAGAGGACACTAGACGAATTCGCTGGATAGTGTATACTAGCGTTGGTTGAAATTGTAATACGGAGCATAGTCTCAACCCATGTTGGTGTTAACGTGAACTAAGGTTAGGTTAGTTAACGCAAGCCTTCTCGAATCTGCTGCCTGTCACTTTAGAATTAAGGTTTAGTCATACAGTTCACTTTCAGTACTATGTCCTAGTTTGCAGTGTTGCGGACGTCACCAGAGCTAAATCGGACACCAGTGCTATGCTATCATAGTGGCTAATGCTAACATTATGTGGCGTTACATGAATCGTTTCCTGTTTGTTTAGCAAGTTTGTAAATTAGCAAATATTTGTTTGGTGGACTTCATCTGCGAGTCCGAATTAAAGAGACTGATAAATGGCCGCAGGTTTTTCGGGGGCGGTCACAGCACTTCACAGGCTAGCTGGTTCCACGTTAATGCAATGCTGAAACTTACAAGTGTGCAAGTGCGAACAGACAACAAGGACATTTAAGGACACGTTCGCATTAAATAAGGTTATGTTTTCTGTACACGACGGTGGGAGCGTTTTAATTCAATGGCAAACGTGTACGTGGTGTGCGCCTACTATAGGACGTATTGAGTACTGAGGCGCTGTGATGGTCCTGACGGAAACCACTACTATTTATAACACTATATTTTGACGGCTACTTACTACAGCGGTAAGATTTAGTTGAGTTGCACTATGAATAATATCAATAAAATCATAAATATAAATCCATTACTGTGCAGAAGTCTTAAGTCACTAGTTTCTATATATTTCGCTTCCAAGGAGCCAGACTTTGTCATTTTCAAAGTGGTCTCAAGCAATAATTTCTGACGGTTTTCTGAAGGTCTTTCATAGTTTTTCTTTGGACATTGGCTGCTTTTTCACTTATTTTCAGTCCAGTTCTTGTACCTGCACATTTTCAGAGGATTTGATTTGTTAAGTCAGCAATTTGTCCCAATAGAGCTCGACAGACCACATGACTTTGGCACATTGCATTGTAGGTACGTGTGGCAGCAAAATCAAAACACTGCATTAAAGGCTAGCATTTCCAGCACCGGTAATCATTAATTCTGCGGTTTTAATCCCTACTTGCATTTTATTTGCCCCAAAAACAGTTATGTACAAAACGAAAGAGAACATGGGAGGTCCGTACAAAGACAGAGTTGACGAAAGGGCAAAAAAAACAAAGTACGAGGAAAAAAATCAAAGGAGTGAAATGGTTAGACCCATACGAGCATACAGAGTGGGCTAAAGACGTTAGCGTGCTGCCCAACTTTCATCTCGCTCATATTTATAATTATATGTTCCTAAGTGTGAGTGCATACGCTCACAAAATGTTTAGTAACTTCAGATCCCTGCAACAAGCCCAGGTCCAGTTTACTTTGGTGATTTGGACTATTCCATTTTACAGCTGTCGTTAAATTTTTTTCTTTATCTCCTGTACAGGCCAACGCAATCTATTTGTCGTTTCAGGTTGTAGTATTGCACAATATTTTCAGATCCAATAGAAATAAAACAGGTGTTTCATAATTCATTCAATTTATTTTCTTTATTTATAACTGGCATTATTGTTTCATTCTATTATAGAATCTTACAGGAAGGAGGCAAAATTGTATTCCATTGTGCTTTATTAGCTGCTTCGGTGAAAAACAAATCAACAATGCAAAAAAACCCCCAAAACATTTCAAAACAACATACTGCAAATAGGGCTGCCACGATTAATCAACTAGTCGCGATTATGTCGACTATCAAAATCGTCGACGACTAATTTAACAGTCGACGCGTCGTTTGAAGCTTTGTAAGATCCCAAAAGACGCAGGAATAAGTAGTAGGATTTAAGAGTGTAATAACGGACTGAAACAGAAGATGGCAGCACTCCATGTACAAGGATGCCAGCTGCCATTAAACCCCGAAGAAGAAGAAGAAGCAGTGTCCGGTATCGTAGCTGTGTCCAAATTCAGGAACCGCATCCTCCTGTGCCTGCATTTATAGGCCGATTACGTTACAGCGACACGACGAAGACTGTCCAAATTCGAAGACTCCAACAAATGCGGCCGACAAATGCGCCCTTCATTTCCCCAGATTTGAAGGATGGATCGGGTGTATACTTCGTGGCCCAACCTATCCCAGAATTCATAGCGCGCCCTGCTCAGTTTCCAGCAATGGCGGTAGCTAGTTAGTTTTAATATTACTCTTATTATTCTTTCTGGGTCACAAATTAAACGTTTAACATGTTTTCAGGCGAGAATGTAGCTGTGTAAACTTCAAATATCTGCTCAGTTTATCAAGACACCACATATTTTCAAAAGCGATCCGACGTTTTCGGAGACGTCTGTTACCCACCAGCTCGATAGCTAGCCGGGTTCAAGGCTCACTAGAGCCGGTGAGAACACCGGACTCCCGGCAAATCGTTTTCAAACCCACTGCCGTCTTTCGCTACTCAGGTTAAACATGATATATAAGTCACTTAGATAACTTAAAAATGTTATTGTTTGGCTTTTTTCAGTATTTTATTTGTTCCTGAGTAAATCAGTTTGGCTGAGATTAAAGTTATAGTTTTTACACAGCTGAATAAACATCAAGCAGACAACTGATTATCAGAAGTGTGAGATGCTCGAGAATATACTCCGGTGTCCTGTTATATTTTAGATAGCAAGGAGCAGATGGCTGAGTTTATTAAACTTCACCGAAACAATCTGCAGATTTCATTAAAATTTAATAAACTATCATCTTGTCTTTATTTTTAGTTAGCACATACCTTAACCCTTTAAGACCTACCATAGAACCAAGTCTGCCAGAGCTTACTTTATATTTTTACATGCTGTAGTGCCATTTTTGGGAACATTTCAAGTTGCTATACATCAATACAACTATTATAGCCCATATTTTAATAATATGTATGCATTAAGTCAATAGTAACTACATTAATCTCAAAAAAGTGCAATAAAGTACAAAAACATTGAAAATCGTTTTTGTTTTTTTTTACATATATTTCTACTTGGAGAAATTTAAGAGGCTTATCCCTCAAAACTTTAAATACAAAAAAGTTGCAAAAAATAGTTTACAACAACAGGAAATTTATTTTGAGTGTCTTCATAGTTTTATTTTTGAGATGCACCAATTTTTATATACTGCAGGAAAAACAAAAAAAAAATCCTATAATGCAAATTTGCAAAGAAAACAGCATGTGCATCAAAATAAACTATTTCCTGCAGTGCAATTCGAGTTCTAAGCATCCCAGAAACTATTCAGAAAAGCATAAAGTCAAACATGACTTATAAAAACACCAATATAGGCTTTAAGGCCTACAAGTAAAAAAAACTACATTTTCCGCGAAAATGATGTCACTTCCGGTTTCGGGCAGGAAATGGCAGACATGCGATCGTTCGCGCTGACGTCTGTTTCAATGTGGGAAGTGTTACGAACAGCTGATCGGATCGGCAAAGTGTGTTTCTGGAATATTATGTTTTTGTTCCTGCAAGCGCTTTTTATGCAGTTTTTGCAAAGCTATATGTGGAAGGAAACCGTGACCTAGGACAAGCTGATGGCATAAGATGTAAGTACAACTCCTCCGGTTTCATATGCAAAAAAAATTATTGCGCTAGTTTACGCGGTTCCGGTTCTACAGGGATTTAAAAATAGTTACGCAAAAAGGAGCGTGCTCGCTCCGACCGGCTTTAAAGGGTTAAACACTTAAAGCTGTAAGCTAATGATAGTTATATAAGAGCAGATGCATGTTGGTGCAATAAGCTGTATGTTTTACGTCCAATGGATGCATGATCTGATTAGTCGACTAATCGCAAAAATAATCGGTGACTAGTCGACTATCAAAATAATCGTTTGTGGCAGCCCTAACTGCAAAACACTTATTCATCACTTGATTGCTTCAATACAACACTTGGGCACATATATGCGGGACTTTTCGTGGCTGTTTTGATCTCGCGCTCCCTCTTAACCGATCAAATCTCGCTGTGGTAGCAGCTTTAAACTCGGTATGACCCAGGTTGATAGAGGGTGTCCAGTCTGGATCACATTTCAGCATTTTGTAGGCTGGTTTGCCTACAAAACACAACAAACATTAGCCCGCAAAGCAACAGCAAACAAAGCAGCATAGCACAACAAATTCAATTCAAATCAATATAAGACTTATTTGTAACCTACATCAACAATTATGTTATGATAAATTATGTAATAACTACAACAAAAGACTCACCTTTGTGGAAATGCTTGGAGCAGACTAACATGTGAGCTGGAGTGTTCTGGAACGTTATATTTGTTCTTCGAATCGCTGTAATCCAGGCCATCCGTCGGCTCTTTGTTACTTTGGAAACATGGCTTGAACAATTTTTCTTCCACGACGGAATCCGATAAAAACCGATCTTTTTACCCGTCAGCTTCCCGTGGCTGTGATGCGACCGGCTATGGCAGTTAATAATACAACAGCTTCTTGCCATTCTTTGTGCTTCTTTTTATCGCTGTGTGACTGTTTTCTTGTGAAAGCCTGCGTGCACTAGTACCACTTGCCACTCGTACCCACAATCCTTTGCGGTTTTGACGTCACATTTTCGAGCTCTATTTGTTTTGGTGAATCCATAAAGACGCCTAAATGTAACACAGATTGACATGTATATTACAGTATTTTCACACCAACAAGCTTACTTATATCTATGTTATATCTATGTATATCTTAGTGTGGTCTATAGTGTGTATGAACACTGGAGGACTGAAGAAGTGGCAGACCCAAAAGGAAAAAACAACAATCTACAGCAGATGAACACGATCTCAAAAGTCATATCCCTTCAGTAGATCCATCTATTGTTCACTGAAGCCTTATCAGAAATGGTCTCAATGAACGATGGCTGTGAAGAAGCCATTCTTAAGGAAGAGGAATGGGGAGGAAAGGCTGAGGTATGCCAGACTAGCCAAGAACTGGCCTGAAAATCAGTGGCAACAGGTTTTATCGAGTAGAAATTGTTTTTTGAAAGTTTTAGCTCAAATCATCATCAAAAAAACATAGAAGTGCTTGCGTGACTGGGTGAATGAGGCAAGTTGTGTAAAGCACTGAGTGCTCAGAGTAGAAAAGTGCTATATAAGAACCAGCCCAAGGCTGAGTCACAAGAGAATAACAATGAAGACATTATATAAATATAAAGAAATTCTAAGAAGACTTGGCTAAGAGAGTTCAGGCTGTGTTGATGGATAAAGGTGGTCAAATATTGACTGTCAGACTCTTTTTGTCTTCTACTGTATTTCCATGTATGTTTGTAGATCTTTCTCATTTTCCTAGCAAAAAAAATATATAAAAGTTGTGGCTCAAGACTTTTGCACAGTACCTTATTTTACATTGAAAAAAAAAAAATTCTTTGTTTACTCTTTATGTGTGAAGAGCGACATGTAAGTTCCACTTAAATGTGTTTCCTTTTGCATGCAAATTTGTGGCGGGATATTTTCATGAAAATATCCCGCCACAAAATACTTTGACCATTTACATTTGCAGGTGCTGCCATCAAGTTTTGGAAATGGCTTCGGACGCTTCCAAAGGGATTATGACTTTTTATCCCACTGCTGAGGAATTCAAGGATTTCAGGCGCTATGTTGCATATATGGAGTCGAAGGGAGCACATAAAGCAGGCCTGGCTAAAGTAAGTGCTAACACAACATATGCTAACACTTGGGCCATTATTTGATATTTTTATGCAGCCATTTTCAAAGCTTCACTGTCTAATGTCTTCTTCCAAGATTGTCCCACCAAAAGAATGGAAGCCCAGACATTCTTATGACGACATAGATGATTTGGTGATACCTGCACCCATTCAGCAGGTTGTGACAGGTGTGTCAGGTCTCTTCACGCAGTACAACATACAGAGGAGATCCATGACGGTGAGAGAGTTTCGCAGGGTTGCCAACAGCAACAGGTGAGAAGCGCAAAATTAAAGAGGTTGAAGATTTTTATTCTCTGATGTGTCTTGAGTACTAATACTAACATATTCAATATTTTCATGCTTTAAATATGTGTACGGGGTCAATGATAATAAACTGTTTTTTTTTCTTTTTCTTCTTTTACAGGTACTGTAGTCCACATTATGATAACTTTGAGGAGCTGGAAAGGAAGTACTGGAAGAACGTGACCTTTAATGCTCCTTTATATGGGGCAGATGTTAATGGAACATTGTATGATCCAGTGAGTTAGCATTATTTCACCCGGCACACAAGCTGATGACATCACTGATCATACTGTACTGACTGATTCTGTTTCTAAGTCTCATTTTAAAAAAATATCTTGTTTTCTTTTCTGTTTACTGGTAGGATGTCAGGGAGTGGAATATTTGCCATCTGGACACCATTTTGGATACTGTGGAGCGTGACAGCGGCATCACTATTGAGGGTGTTAATACACCCTACTTGTATTTTGGCATGTGGAAGACCACCTTTCCATGGCACACAGAGGACATGGACCTCTACAGTATCAATTATTTGCACTTTGGAGAACCTAAATCATGGTAAAGATGCATGCTAGTTAGTTAATTGATTTACAACTGTAATTTGTTTTATCTAATGGTAACTTGCACAAAGTGTTTTTTTTGTTATTGTTGTTTTGTTTTTTTTAAATAGTGGTTTCTCATGTCTGCTTGAAACTCGGGGGTTGCGGGTTGGGCATGAGTGCTGTTTCATGCGTGGCTGCTGAGGCCTTTGACATACAAATGGTTTTCATTTACATTAGACAGTTTCGTCTCTCAAGGTGTTAAAGAAGAGGCAGAAAAAGCAGTTAACTGTTAAGTGTGTACACAGTGTTAAAACGAAAGAAAGCATTCAACTTAACTTGTGCATAGAAACCAGGCTGAAAAGATCTAGGGCAGATGGATACATGCACAAAGTAATTTTCAGCATTTGATTGTCTGCAGGTATTGTATTCCTCCAGAGCATGGGAAAAGATTTGAGCGTCTGGCTCAAGGTAGGTGGCCAGTAGGATATTTTCTGTAGATATGTGTTATATAGCTATACAATGAATACATCACAGTCATGGATTCTTGTACTGTAATATTTCATATTTCACAAGAGATTTGATCTCTTTCCTTCTAGGCTTCTTTCCCAATAGCGCTCAGAATTGTGATGCCTTTCTAAGGCACAAGATGACACTGATCTCTCCTTTTGTACTAAAGAAATACAGCATTCCATTCGAAAGGGTAACTTTTTTGTAACAATTTATTGTATTTTTAGCCACAACACAAGCTAAATGCATGAACTGCACTTGCTTATTGTTTTATTATCTGTTCATTAGATTACTCAGGAGGCTGGGGAGTTCATGATCACTTTCCCCTATTCCTATCATGCTGGTTTTAACCACGGCTTCAACTGTGCAGAGTCCACCAACTTTGCTACAGAGAGATGGATTGAATATGGCAAGCAGGCAGTTTTGGTGAGGAGAGTCATTCAGTGTCGGAGAACCAATTTGATTCTTATCTTAGTGGAAAGAAATACGTTTTATTATTACTTAAAAGAGAGTCTGTGTATGCATTTTTCCCTTTTAGTGCTCATGCCGTAGAGACATGGTGAAGATTTCCATGGATGTCTTTGTGAAAAAATACCAGCCAGATCGCTACGAACAGTGGCTGGAAGGCCGAGACCTGGTGCCCATTGACCATTCACGACCCACCCCAGAAGCTAAGGAGTTCTTGGATGAGTCATTTAATGACATCACCAGCAGCAGTGAGACTAGCTCCATCAAGAGCTGTGGGGAGGACGGACAGTGGAAGAGGTGGGCCATTTACTGTACAAATGAATCTCCTCGTGAAAATGAACTTTTCCTCTATAAAGACTAGGAGCATCAAATTGACATTATAGGTGTATCTACTAACAATCTTGGACGAGTTTTAGTCTCAGTGACCTCTGACCTTTGGGTTCAAACTCGTCATGTGATAACTTGAGAACAATGCGACATAGAATTTTGAAATTGATAACATAGCTGTAGCTATGGGGGGGCTTAGGGGTACCAGTGGCTGCTGCCAGTATTTTTACACGTGGTTCCACTTTATCTCATTGTATGTCATAACTTTACTCTTGTCCACGGCTGGCTATAAGAGTACAAGCAAGAGTGGTTCATAGACTGGTTCTAATACATACTTTGTACACTGCCTCTGTTTGGCAACAGTGCACACTGTAGGAAGATGGGCAGTCGCTGGAGTTGAGCTGACAGCGGGGGTGCCACCTTTTGTGGGACCATAAAACCAGCTTTAGCAGAATATTAAGATATTTAGTTCCTTTTCCCTTTAGTAACAGTAGCAATTAAGTACTTCACAAGTGTGCTTTATTAGCAAATTTACCTTAAGGTATCAAAAGTATTCATTCTGCATGTTCCTCACATGTGTTTTACTGTTACATATGGTGTTCATGGATTAATCTCACTGATGTATTAATAGGTATGTTGTTTTTTTACAACATATGTTTAGAATACATCTTCACATTACTTCACATTAAATGGTAGAAAAACATTGATGAAACTGGGCAAATCTGATATAGTATTCACAAATCCCACATCTGTTTTGTTGAATCTAAGCACTAAACAAAGAATAGAGACCAAAAGACACCGGGTGTGTCTGGAAGTGCCCGAAGAAGTTGTGCCTCAGGTTGAAGATGAAGACGATGAAGAGCAGTATGGAAAGCGTCCTAGACTCAGTCTTATACCTCCACGGGCTGTGCCACAAGATGGGAAAAGAAATAAAGGTATTAATATCGTCTCACTGATTCCTGTATGGCAACCAAGAGTCCAATAACAATTACTGCTTGATGGTGGAGTTAAACAGTGTAGCAAAACAATTTTTTGTTTCATTTAATTTACAGGCCCACCAAAGTTGGTTGTCACTCCAACCAAGCTCACGCTAATGGATCCATTTCACAGGGGCCTGTCCCAAAGTAAGGGTGACAGTGGCTGCCCTCCTCATTATACCAAGACTCGTGCACCTGCAATCTCATCTCAGTCCAGGTCCAGAAACGGGCATCTCTCAGTCTCAGCAGCCTCTATGTGGACAGAAGTTGGAACTCAGCCTGCCCGCAAAATGGGTGTTGCCAGTCTGCTATTCCACAGGACTCTGAGTCCTAAAGACATTCTTCAGGTGCAGAGCTACAGTCAAGAGACGCAGCGGCAACCCACCACACAGCTACATGTGCACAGCTATGCCAGAGAGCACCAGGCCCGCCATCTCCAGCACAAAACCTTAACGCCGGTTCCATCTTCATCTCAGGCGCCGCACTGTGAGCAAATGAAGGCACGGCCTCAATTTGAAATCACTATGACCAAAGTAGCACAGAATGAACAAGAAGCACAAAATATTGTGGTGACGGACAAAGAAGAACATGAACCCAAAACGTCCGTGCCTGTCGAAGCTCTGGCTGAAGTCGAGAAGCCTCAAGTTGAGCCCATAAGCAAGCCTGCTTCCCCGCTGGTTCTCACACAGCCACAAGATGTGAACAAAGTGGAAACTGAGGCTCCCAAGAGTAACAAGAGAAAGGTTTGACTTTGTTTTTATATTTCTTTAATATAAAAATGACAAAAATTATGTTTTTATAATAGACAATTACATTAAAGATGTAACGGGAGAAAGATGTTAGTTGTTATATTTGTTCATTTGGTCAGTGTTGTGTTGTATGCATGTTTGAATACAGGCCACAGTGCACGCATTGTTATCTCTGTCTAGGTACCAGCAGGCTGGCCAAAGCAGCTTTTAATCACATCTTTGCTTTCTAGTACTGACGCCTGTTCCTAGAAAGCAGATGTGACAACTCAAAACATAAGTTTCCCTCTGAGTAGAC
This sequence comes from Pelmatolapia mariae, assembly GCF_036321145.2. Lineage (NCBI taxonomy): Eukaryota > Metazoa > Chordata > Actinopteri > Cichliformes > Cichlidae > Pelmatolapia > Pelmatolapia mariae. The sequence continues at coordinate 11,724,234 of NC_086243.1, read as the reverse complement.
TAACCCCAGCATGAGAAATGATGATTCATGGATTAGTGCAGATCCTGCCTCAGATTATATTAAACTGACAGGCAAAAATCTGCGCTATGGCTGATTTATTTTAATTAATTGATTTTTCTTCCTCTTCAGGCCTTCTCTGCTTGTTCACTCATATAAAAACACAGACTTGTATCTACACTGTAGCACTGTATATAGTCATATGGCAAAAACGGCTGTTCATAAACACCAAACAAACTAATAATAAAAACATATTTATTAGTGCTGTCAATAGATTAAAAAAATTAACTAATTAATCTCACATTTATCTGTAATTAATCGCGATTAATCGCAGTTACTTGATCGCTAGCCTGGTTGCAATTACATTTTTTCAACTTTATATTTAAGCTTGTAACTGACATTTATGCAATATAATGAAGTAAATGCAGAATAAACACAAAGAATGTATGCTTAAATTCAAAGAGAATTTGAATAGTTTTCTTCAATCTTTTAACACAGGTTCTCTCCTGTGAAATACAACTTTTTAAAAAACCTATATACTAATTGGTAAGTATACACTAATATATAATATATATTAGTTCTGTCAAACAATTACAATGTTTAATCAGATTCATCACAGGATTACTGTGGATTAATTTTGATTAATCACGATTAAATATCAGTTTTTATTCTATATTCATCGCATTTTATTTTGCATGAGCAAACAGACTTGAGAATAAAAGGGAAAATATACACATTTAAAATGTTTATTGAACATCTTGAACATTCATGTTCACAAAAAACCTTGGTGTTTTCCTGGACAACTCTTTCAAACTCAGGAAACAGATCTCCTCTGTGGTAAAAAAACAGTTTCTACCAGCTGCGTCAGATATCTAAAGTAAAGCCATACCTCCCTTTGAAGGACCTTGAAAAGCTCATTCACGCTCTTATCACTTCCAGATTAGACTACTGTAATTCCCTCTACTCGGGCCTCCCATCTTCCTCTATTCACTGGCTCCAGTTAGTTCAAAACGCAGCTGCACGTCTCTTAACTGGTACTAGAAATTATGCCCACATCACACCAGTTTTAGCCAACCTACAATGGCTCCCTGTTGAATATCGTATCAATTTCAAAATTCTCTTGCTTACCTTAACAATTTTAAACAATTTGGCTCCCAGCTATCTATGCAAACTATACCATTTGTATATCCCTAATAAGGCACTTAGATCTTCCAATCAAAAGCTCCTGACGCAACCGAGGTCTCGTCTGAAGTCCAGAGGTGATCGGGCCTTTGCTGTCGTAGCTCCCAGATTCTGGAATAACCTCCCTCCTTATATTCCTTCCTCCGAGTCCATCTAATCTTTTAAATTGCGTCTTAAAACGTATTATTTTAGTCTGGCTTTTGATTCAAACTAGTATGTTATTTCGTGGCTAGTTATGTTTTGATTTTTTGTTTTTGTTTTTTTTATACCCATATTGGTCATATTGTTTCCTGCCATCCTTTTAACTGTTTCTTTTTATTCTGTTTTATGCTATTGCTCTGACCAACTATGAAGCACTTTGGTCAACTTTGTTGTATTATTATGTGCTATAGAAATACATTTTGATTTGATTTGAAACATTTATCCACTCTCTCTGTCACTCTTGGTGAAGCACTTCAAGTCCTTGAAACGAGGAACTAAAGCTATGTAAAGCGCGTGTTCTCAATGATATTAATACATATGCAGTTTGTTGCAATCCACTTGGCAATTGTGTCAGTCAATATTTCCGAGGTAGACTTACTGAGTCCCCGATGCTCCGTGAGTGGTTTGTCGCAAGCTGGGTGACGCGCTACCCAAAGTCCTAGCAGCATCCCCGACTAACGTATGCTTCATCAATGTGATATTTTAAGCTGGAAGTGCTTCGGTGAAAAGAAAATTCCTTCTTGCACAATGTGCATAATACTTTGTCGGTCGACTGTTCCGTCTTGTTATTTTTTTAATACTCATACTCATATTCCCATCAAGGGGGCCAATGTGCGTTTATCATGTTCCATATTAAGTTGATTGGTTCAGCTGCCCGTCACTACCAGATCAACTGCCCATTTGCGCATGTGTGAAAGTAACTCTACTTGGACAAACTGCCCGAAATGCGTTGACAGAAACATTTCAGGGATTTTGAGTCATTCTGCACTATAGATGTGTTAATTGCGTTAAAAATTTTTAATCACGCTGACCGTGATAGTGGATTAATTTGCGTTAACACGTTAATTTTGACAGCACTAATATTTATTGTTTTTCTTGTTTGCAAGTAATTAATTACAGGCACTATTAGCATCACTGTTTGATGAACACTTATTTGCAGATGTGGATAACAGGACATTTTAACTACCCCAGAGTGTCACTGCATGAAAAATTGTTGAGCAAAATGTATTTAAAAAAAAAAAAAAGGCAATGTAAATGTGCAAGTTATGTCAATAGCGTACACGTAACACAGGCATGCTGTTGCAGTTTGTTTTGAGATGAGTTAAATATAATTTGTCAGGATCTGAGTGTTGTAAAATAACTCAGAAAAGCTCTACAGATGTTGGTAATCCTGATTGTAGTGGAAATTGGGTCTAGCTTAATCACCAGATGATGCATGCAATGCAATGTTATGATATTGTTTAGATTTATTTAATAGCAATTTTGTTAAAAAATTATTTTTATTACATGAACAAAAGTTAGCTAGCGGAAGGGCACACATCTTAACTCGAAGACATTCACCCAGATTGATTAACAAATTTAGGAAGTGATGGGGAACGGGCATATATTTGTAGGCTAACAAACTAACATCCAAAAAGGGAATCGTCTCACCTCACAATGAACAATCTTAGGTTTCACTAGAAGCGCTTGCTTTGGTAATACTCATGTGAGTGTCCAAACTAAAACAGCCGCAGGACTGTCTGGTTGCTCTGTACTGGTGCGTCTTTCTATGTATGATGTTTGCACACTAATCTCTATTAACATTGTAGTCTTTTTATAATCTCTCTCGTTGGCGTGTTGAATTTTTATAGCCATTATTTTAAAATCTGAGATGTTCAATGTAATTCATGTTGTTTAAACTACAGAATATCCAATCCCCCCTCGTGGATAATGGCATTGTCATCCTGAAAGACACCATTCCTGTCATGAAACCAGTGCACGATGAGCTGAAGGTGATTCCTCAGATTCATCATGTAAGTAGTTAATACCTGAGACCAGAAGCTTAAAGGCACGGTTGGATCAGATTTTTATCTGGAAAAGTGTGTATATCAGTACAGAGCTTCCATTATGCCTGTGCATGTGTTTATTACAACGTGCATTATGTGTCCTTTAGTTATGTCTTGCTATGCACTTCTTTCTACAGCAGGTGTCAGACGAGCAGTCGTACTGCAAGCCTGTCAAGAACCAGCAGGAAGCACAGCTGTGTAAGCTGCCTCGTCATCATCCTCTGTTCAGGGAGGCACACAGTGATGATGGTACGTAGTATTTTAGATCCTCTGTGTAATTGTGTGGTGTGTAGTTCGCCAGATTACCAAGCACTGTGTTTACCACAATGATTTTATGTCTTGTTTTAGGCTTTTATTTTTTTCCATATCTTTTTCTTGCTATATCTGCTAATAAATGAACTCAAGTTTTGTAAATTTATAAGACTAAGGTGGTTAATGTTTTTGTTTTATCACTTCACCTTGTCTTCCTAAAACATAATGGATTCACCATCTCCTTCCTTCATTCATGCCACACCTGTTATCCATAGATTTATATGTAGATGTGCAGGTCATCCAAGAGGAGAAAGAGGAGTGGGCAAAGCCACTAACCCAGTTATGGCAGTGTCTGCCATTTAGCCCTGATGCGGAGAGGGAATATAACAAATGCATGGGCCAACAGGCTCCCTACTGCTCTATCTGCCTGCTCTTCTACACTCACCATCAGGTAGGAACTAAGGGCGTAAATTAACAAAACCATGTGTAATCTATGTAGGTGTGGTTAGTTTTATGAGTGGTTCACAAAAGTTCTCGTTTTCTAAACACAGACACACTCAGTTCATTTAAATGTCAAGGGGGAAAAAAGACATGTTTTTTTTTTTTTTGCTGTTAGGTGTTGTCACAGTTAGCAGTGAACTGTGTGTCGCAAACATTAGTAAATCGGTTTGTCTTGTATTCATCTATATTATATCCTTGCTTCTGTTGTAGAAAGAGCAACTATGCATTTGCAAATAATATAATGTGTTAGATATATTAATATACCTCTTTAAATAAAGATTGCAATAAATATGCTGCATGTTTCCTACAGTTAACATAGTTCTGTATTAGGTCAAAAGACTGGATTAATCAGAATTTGAGGAGAACAATGATGCTAACAAACCTCTAAACTTTTTCTCTTTTAAGTCTGAATCCAATACTGGGAGTCCCAGTGTGACACTGGTGAACCGTCCAGGGGGTCAACAGTGGTCTAAACCACTGATCCCTGAAATGTGTTTTAACACCCAGTCCAGTAAGATTACTGACAGCGGGGAGGGGCAGCTGTCTAACCCTAATGTAGCCGAGGATGGTACCAGCCGCCTGGTGAGCTGCACTCAGTGCTGCGTACGTGTACATGCAAGTAAGCCCATTTTCTCTGATGCATCTATTAAAATAGTTAGAAGAAGGCTGAGGGATTATTAAATGAAATCTTAATTGCATTTAGTACATCCAGACCTGTTTGTTTTTCTTTAGGAAACTAGCACTCAGCTGCTTTTTTTCTTAAGCTACTTTAATAAACCATAATTCAGGCACATAAAAGATGAATACATAAACGCCCCTTTGACGCTTAAAACGATTCAGCCAGTTCCTCTAGCAGCTGCTGCACAAAGTCTCAAGTGAATGGTTTTGCTGAATAACGTGCTAGAGTTATTTGCTTCACAGAGAACATAAATGGGGAGTAATGAAAGTGGAAAATTTGCTGCAAACACTAGCCCTCAGTTTGTTTGTTTTTTTAAATACCTTCTGCACTGCTAACAGTTGATGGTTTAAGAATATTTTACTTAGAAAAGCAAAATAAGAATAAGCAAAAAGTTGATTTTAGCATCTCTGCCCTTTTAAGCTTTGAAATGTCTTAGTTTGTTTATTTCTGGTTCTGTTTTAGGTTGCTATGGCATTTCCAGGGATGATGCAGAGCTAGATGAATGGCTGTGTGCCCGCTGTGAGGCTGACGCCATCACTGAGGTTAGTTAATGAAGGCATGTCCTTCTTTTTTTTCTTGACAAGTTAAAATAAGTCTTTAGCCCTGCTTAGTTATAAACTTGTATCTAAATGAACAATTTAGTACATGTATTTAGTCTAAATGGCATCACATCCATTAGTTTTAGCTTGTGTATGTTGATTATGTTACAGGATGTTACAGTAAAATCAAGTGTTTAGCAGTGTAGTCTGCTGCTTGGAAAGGCTCATAAATGGAAGCAGCTTACCACTGGAATCTTAATGGGCCCCATTTGTGTCACTCTTTCATAGTGGTTCTGTTGTCTGCTAAAAGAAACTGATGAATGTCTGTTAAAACACACAAAAAACATGTGTGTATGTCTTTAATTAAGTGTTAAATGTAAAGTAAAATTAGATGAGGTCAGATGTAAACAAAGCTACTGTATTACAGGCCAAGAATAAATTTGTGCTGAGCCACATTCACCATATAGGATGATAACACACTTGCTGTGGGGCCATTGAGAGATGAGTTTCTGTGGTTGCATTGAAACCAATACATGTACTCCTTACTTAAAATATATAAACATGAGGTGGTTATACCCACACAAAATGATGTGAACAGCTCGCTACATGAAAGTACCTGAAACAAAAAATCGGAAGGTAGCATAAAAGGATTACCAGTAAAGACATGCTGTGTTCACGGCTACCTTCCTCAGAGGAACGAATCATTGGTACTGTTTCCCAATAACAGATAAACTTCTATTGTGAATTTATTTGACTGAAGTTGAAATGATTTCCAGCTCCTGCTGCAAAAAAGCTCTTGGCAATTTTTGTGAGTGTGAAGATACCTTTTGTTTTCTTTTTTTTAAAACAGTGTCTGCATATGTGCACATGCCAGCTCTCTGTCAAAACATTGTACTACTACTACTACTACTACTACTAATAATAATAATACTAGTAATAATAATAATAATAATAATAACAACAATATATTTCATGGTACAGAATAAGGCATAACTGTTCACGTCAGCACTACAGAGTTGGCTTGTTGTTTTTTGGGGGGTAAACAGAACTGACAGCCGCATCATTAAAACTTGGCTCTGTATGACGTCGCTTCCTCTCTGCAGAGATATCGTTAGTGGCCCCTTCCTCTTGGTGGACATGTATTTTTTCCACCTTTTGTTTTAAAAAATTATCTCAAAATTTCCTTTGCTCTCAGCATTCCCATCAGCTCAAAACAATAGGGAACTATTCTGGGAATGTGTCCTGAAGATAGTCCAAATCCCTCTGACCACTAGTGGGCAGTGCTCCACTGTACACTTCATTAAGCCTGAGACAATGTTATGTAGTTTTGTGTTTATGTGTTTTTTACCTGTGGAAGTTTTCGGTCTTATCTAACTTAAGGTCATGGTTTAATTACGCTAAAAAGTTTTAATATTTTTTTTTGGGTAGGTTTACTTAAAGTTTTATTGCTCCAGATGTCCTTGTTCTGTTTTTAGCGAATCTTTGGGCTTAATCAGGATTCAGGGTGTCCACATTAAGCTGTTACTTCCCCATGATTCATGGATCTTTCATCAGTGCTTTTCTGGGTTTTTTTCTCGTATAAAGGTTTCTAAAAAAAAAAAAAAAAGGTGTATAGAAAGTGTATAGAAAGCTAATAAAAATAGCTTGCAATAATTTTTATATTTATTCACAGAAAAGTAAATATTAACAAGATAATAAAATGTAAATATTACTGCCTAGCATAGCTTTAAATTGCTTTAAGAGACTTGATACAGTCAAGTCTTTTTGTCCAAATTTTTAGAAGTACAATAAACAGAATTTTTTTTTCCCTGCATGTCATTCTTTCATGAATTTTGTGCACCTTGTTGTTTACTGACGACACTCAGCGGTTTATTCACTTGAAACTCGCTGAGGTGGTTTTTCGTGTTTTAGCACATGTCCGTTGGGTTTGCAGGACAAACAAATGATCAGACAAGATGATATGACTGATTTTTTTTTTTTTTTTCATGCAAACCTTTACATAATTGTGGTTTTCCTCCAGTGTAGACTAAGAACAATATACTGTCCTAATGTATCAAAACATTCAGTTTGGTGTAATAAGATAAATGAATCATATACCACAGCTAAAAATATATGATGCATGTTTCTTCTTGCAGGACTGCTGCCTGTGTTCCCTGAGAGGAGGAGCTTTACAGAGAGCCAACAATGACAAGTAAGAAGTACTGAAAGAAACAAGTGATGATATTCTAAACACAACTGTGTCATTTACACACAGTAATGCAGCAAGAGGTTGAAACTGGGGCTCTGCCTCTGCCTTTGTTCACTTGTTTGTGAAGTTCTAAGAACTTCAGTCAGGAAAATATTTCCCTGCTTCTTGGATTCAGTCAGTCACGCTCAGTCGCGAAATGATGTCATAAAATTGCTGTCGTTCTCTTTGACTGCTGTAATTTTTGCTTCCTTTAACCTCTTACTGCTGAAATCCATCTCATCCATTAGACCTTTAAACGAATCTAATTTTTCAAATGCATGTGTGTGGTTGTTGTGCAAACAAATAAACATCTGTGGTTACCCAAATAGAAAAGACGCACCAGAGTCAGATAATTCAGGAGCTGTACTGAATTTATGCAAACAGTGAGGAGAGCGCCTGAAGGAAAAACCCTTTAGCTCAGATAATGTTGGTCACACCCTGTTTGAGGGTAGAGAGTTATCAGTGTGCTGAAGTTCAAATAGCAGATTTGCACACACTGTCAAAGTGATATCATTCAAAAGTCATCTTGAGTTCAGCCCAACTGGAGAAACTAGTTTATCTTTAGATTTTTGAAAATACATGATTTAATTTTCTTTACAGTTTCATTCCTTTATTTAACCTCCTAGGACCTGGCGTTCACATATGTGGACATCACATTTTGGGTTATTTAGACCAAAATACTCAATTGTACTCTACAGGGGCCTGATATCCACTTACGAGGACATTATACTGCTACTGTTCGATCAAAATTTCAAATGAATATCCTCATACGTGGCTCTCATTTTTCTTAGAAACAAAAATCAGGTTAAAAAAAAAAAAAAAAGATCAGGTAATTCTTTGTTTTTACATTCACTGGGTCCCAATATGCCCAAATATCAAAGAGAAATTTAAAATGCATGCCATGGAAGAGTTCGGGTCTTAGGAGGTTAATATTGAATATGTGTAGACAATAACATGTATCCCTAAGGCTATGTCTACACTAATCCAGATAAAGTTGAAAACTGCGTTCGTGTGCATGTGTGAAACTTCTGTCTGCTGTTTATTTACTTTCTGGCTCTTTGAAACATCAAAGCAAAAGGTTGAGGAAAAGCACTGAGTTTTTTAAATGGATTAACAATGAGGAGGAGTTCTTGCTGCGAGTAACACAAAAGTACAAAGTTGCAAAAGCTAGTGAGAGTTAAAGAATTTGTAGAAAAGCTATCTTGGAGCATGTACAAACTGATATTAATCTTTAATAAGGCTGTCAAAATTGAGCGCAAACAAAACAACTGCTGTATAATGCCCTCCGCTATCTTTGTTTAATTGGTCACATGATGGCATCATATGACTAACATGCGTCATCTTTTTCGAAAGGCTCCGATTTCGCTGTCCACACTGCAACACGAAAACGGCGTTTTCAAATGTATCGGCTTTGGAGAGCGTTTTCAAAAAGCTCAGTTTTCCTCGACCAAAAACGCCGTCTCAGTGTGGACGGAAGGCCAAAACGGAGAGAAAAAGATGCGTTTTCAAACGAAAATGTATTAGTGTGGACATGGCCTAACATTCGGTGGGGGTGCTTTGCTGAACATAACGGCACACTCTTTCTGTGAAATCCACTTCATGTTGCCTTTCACACAGGTGGGTTCATGTGATGTGTGCCATAACTGTGCTGGAAGCTCGCTTTGTCAACATCACTGAGCGGAGCCCAGTTGACCTCTCTGCCATCCCACTGCCACGTTTCAGACTGGTAAGTCAGTACAGCTGTGTACTGTAGGGTTACACGTGAGTGCGGTGACCCACACAAGGTCACGCGTTTTGTAGATTTGGGGATATAGGTCGTTCCTGTGAATGTGGAATGCATCTCTCATGGAATGCAAATGACACGGTAAGTTGCCTGCTGTGTGTGTGTGTGTGTGTGTGTGTGTGTGTGTGTGTGTGTGTGTGTGTGTGTGTATTTTCCACTTCCACTTCCGAGCACAAGGGTACTTTGGATGTCATGAGTTTGTAGTTTTCACACATCACTTTTGTTTAACTACTGTGGTGCCTGTTGTACTGTCACCACAGTTTCACTTCTTGTTTTTGTATGTTCTAAAAATAAAGAAAAAGTACCGCTTAACTGTGTAATGGCATGACCTTCTCTCTCTCTCTCTCTCTCTCACTCACTCACTCACTCACTCACTCACTCACACACACACACACACACACACACACACACACACACACACACACACACACACACACTTTTTTAGCTTCCTGTCAGCTCACCAAAGTAAATTTCAAAATAATGTAAAAGGATTGCACTATCCTTATCTTGTAGTTTGTTTGAGATGTAAGCATTGTGATGGAAACAATGCAGGAATTCAGTTACAACAGTTGGCCTTGTTGGCATTGTTACACATCTGTAACACAAAGGGACCTTTGTCAAAGGATCTACTTTTACGTGTGTTTAAATAAGACATATGATGTCACTAAATTGTCAACAGGAAGCTGTGTAATTTCCTCCAGCATGTCTGCATCTCAGTTTGTGTGCCTTTTATAATTCATTTCTGACTTCCTTCCTCTCATCCTCCCTGCTTGGCTTAGACGATTTCTTTTCTCCTTCTTCCCTTCTCATGTTTTTCCTTTTCCTAGCCTCCCACTTACAATATGGAACACTTAATTTCACCCCCTTATTTCACTCTTTTGTCTTTGTTTCTCCCGTAGAAATGTGTGTACTGCAGGAAACGGATAAAGAGGGAAGTGAAAGGCTGCTGTGTTCAGTGCTCCCATGGGCGTTGCTCCACGGCGTTTCACCCCACATGTGCTCAGGCAGCTGGTGTCCTCATGCACCCAGATGACTGGCCATTTATAGTCTTCATCACCTGCCACAGGCATAGAGCACCAGCCATACCTGAGGTAATCGTGGAGAGTCCCAGTCCGGCCAGTAATAATTTCTGAAGACACTGTCCTGTGAAGATGTGTTTAAGGTGTAAAACAGATTACGAGTGAAAGGAAACGACAAACAAATTTGCCTTTTTCTCAGCATGAGCTTACACTGCTTTTCCTGTGAACTTTGTCTTCAAATTGTTTATTTCAGAGAAACGTTTTCAGTTCCTCACTGTAAAGAAGTGTTAGTTCCACATTATCAGCAAGGTTTAAAATGACCCTGAATGGCTTTCTGGGACTTTGATTTAAAGAGCAATTAAGTTTGATGTGCAGGTTAATGAATACTGTTAAATTAGTTATTTTTTTCATGCGCTTCCAGCTGAATGTATAGAGATACTGGGTCATAATGAGAACATAATGCCATCCCATGGCCTCCTTACACCTTCAACACATCTTTATTTCTTCTCATCCCTGTGATACATTCAAAGTTCAGATGCAAAGTTGCGGTCTAGCAACATGTCTAAACATCATACTGTTAGAGACACTTACCACATCCTAAATCACACATCAGATTTGTTGATTTGATGATGTGTTGCTGAATTGCAGAAAAATATGTACTAGGCAGTTGGAAGCTAAGCTGCTAATTTGCAGTGGTGTTGTACAGTTTACAGTGATGTGCTGTGTTGGACTAGTGCAGGTGAAGCTGTGGTCATGTTTGGTTTCATTAAGGGTAGCAGACGTCAATATAAATTCAAGGTTATGATTTCGTTTAGCTTCACACATTAAATTCTACCTTTTGTACTAGCTTCATAATGTTTAGAGGGTTGGAAATCAACCATATTGCCCTCTGCCTGTATCTTGTGGAATTCAGTTTGCTAAATCCACAAAAGAGCAGTAAATATCAGAGTAGGCGCACAGGTCAGCTGATCACAGCCTCTACACAAAGAAAATTCAGCCAGCGTGCTCAATAGAAATGATTAAGTGACTTCTTTAATGTAACTCTTTGCCACACACTGCACCGCTGCTTAAGCGGTTCAGTCTCCAGCTCATTGTGTCCACATACCCATTAAAATAGTTGATGTTGTTTACACTGCTGTTAGGAACTGTGGCATGTGTTGTGTAGCATTTAAAATTCCTCTTTTTTTTTTTTTTTGGTTTATGTTATCAGTTGATAAAGTGTCTTTGCAACAGGATGCTTTTATAAAGTGAGGACTGTCTTGCCTCCCGTTGTAGCTTCCAGCACAAGCTTAATCAGCCGTGCAGCACCATAACAGCTGGAAGCTTCCACAGGGATTTCTGCTTTTGCACGTTGAAGCTTTGATTCACTAACTGGAGAAGAATAACACAATAAACCTGCTTTGACAGTCTCCTTGGTATTGTTGTGACTACCAGTTTGTGTTGGTTCTCATGTGTAGTGTTCATATCTTTTTTTTTGAACAATGGGGCAGGGATAATGTTTAAACATTGCTGTAACCTGCTAATCCGCTTCTCTGAGTTATCTTTATTGCGCTACAGCCACCGTCTTACCCTTTATATTGGGACTGTGGGAAAAAATTAACTTTAAAGTAATAACATTTGATTAACACTCAGTATGTTTGTCTTCCACAGCGCAGCAAAGCTGCCATGCAGGAACTGGCAGTGGGCCAAAAGGTGATCTGTAAATACAAGAATGGCCGTTACTACCAGAGCGAATTGCTGGAGCTAACCACGGCTACGTTTTATGAAGTGGTGTTTGACGACGGCTCATTCAGCGACAACCTCTTCCCTGAGGATATTGAGGTTAATAAACCTCTCAGATAGCTAAAGCTGCCCTCAAATTTTCCTTTTCCCTTTCCAGATGGCCTGAGTTCAATATTTGTTTAAATGTGTTTGTAGAACCGGGACTGCGTCCGCCTCGGCCCACCTGCCAAAGGTGACGCTGTTCAAGTTCGATGGACAGATGGGTTGATATATGGAGCCAAGTTTGTAGCTTCCCACTCCATCCCCATGTACCTGGTAAACATGCATTTGTCCCTCTGATCCTCATCAGCTTCAACTCTGTTTGATTAGACTCCAACACATAAAATGCGTTAGGATGATTGTAAAGTCTTGGTGGTCTGGTTTAAAAATGAACATTTTGTGATGTTAAACAGATGGTTGCTAACCAGTTTGTAATATTTTAAGATGAAGGGTCTTTATCAGTCATGTTTTTTAAGCTCTATACAGAAAATAGAAGGAGCCTTTATGCGAGTGTTGATGGGAGATCAGTTTGTCTAATTCTCATGAATGCAGTGTGTTTGAATTTCTTGGCACAAAGAAGAACCACATAAAAATTTGTCAAGCTTAATGTAGATAAAATGTTTTTCTTTAATACAATTATACATTTAAAACAGAAGAATTAATGTGGTCGTGATGAGAAAAATTCACTTTAACATCCAACGGGATAAAATATCAGAGCGAGGACATTTTATGCCTGAGGGAGGTGAACTTTACTGTTACATCAGTCAGGAGCAGAGTCAGACATTTCACTTTTTGTCACACTTACGTGATGATGTTAATCTTTGTTGCCCTAGGTGGGAATAAATGGGAATTCTAATCTGGCTATGATGAAAATTATTATGTGACACAGCGGCATACAATACAGTATGAGTAGAAATATTCAAATACGCTTTAATTTAAGCACTTCCTGTGTGTGTGTGTGTGTGTAGGTGGAATTTGAGGATGGTTCGCAAATCTCTGCCAAGCGAGAAGACATCTACACTCTAGATGAAGATCTGCCTAAACGGGTCAAGTCAAGAATGGTGAGCTAAAAATCTCAGTGCTTTATGTTATGCAGAAATAAATATGACACCAGTTGTTGGGATGCTGTGTAAAATGTAACTAAAAACAATGGAATGAATAACTTAAACTCATATTTTATTGACAATAGAACATAGAAAGCACACACACCCGAGCCTCAACTCTCGCGGCCCGGTACTAAACGACTCATGGACCAGTACGGCCCGGGGTTGGGAACCGCTGATCTACGGTACATAATACCAACAGATTCAGGGAATCTGGAGAAATGGTCTTCAGACCTTTTCCCAATTCCCAGGAGAAAAGGTCCAAAATCAGTATTGGATGCCTGGGATCTTCAGACCGTCAGGCAGCACTGCATTAAAATCACTCCATGGGCTCAGGAAAACTTCCAGAAATCACTGTCTGTGAACACTGTTGACCGTGCCATCCACAAATGCAGGTTATAGCAAAAGAAGCCATCATCACTGCTGTCTTCTCTGAGCCAGAGCTCATTTAAAATTGGCTGACACATACTGGGAAACTGTTCTGTGGAAATTCTTTTTGGAAAACATGAACATTACATCCTCCAGACTGAAGAGGAGCTTATAATCAGCACTCCGCTGGTATGGGAGGTGCATAAGTGCCCGTGGAATTGACAGTTTGCAGATTTGGAAAGGTAGCGTGACAACTGAAAGGTATTACAGGTATTAGAGCAACATGTGCCCCATCCAGATGACACCTTTTCAGGGAAGACTTTGTATATTTCCACTAAATAATGCAAAACCACGTACTGCAGCTATTACAACAGCGTGGTTTCATACATAAAGAATCTGGCCTGCACCAACTGAAAACATTGAGTATCATGAAGTGAAAAGTTCAACAAAGAGCCGAGACTGTTGAGCAACTAGAATCCTTTATCAGACAAGAACAGGACAGCAGTCCTCAGTTCTCCAAGCGTAGACTGTTGGTAATTGATGAGGGGACGGGTAATCTTTAACTATTTCTCTGTTCCGTTATGAGTAATAACGGGTTTATGAGCTTTGCAGAACGTTGCAGTCTGCTTTTATTACCTCTCAGCTCTAAAAGGCTGATAGGGTATTGTCATCACCCTGCTTGGTGGATGACATGGACACCAAACTTTGTGAACACGATAGCTTGAGAATGAGGTGACGTAGGATTTTCAAATTGGTCCCATAGGTGCATCTACTTTGAAGGCTGCGGGGTGGGACTGGTGACTGTATTTTTTTTTTTTTTTTAATTCTTTTTTCCTTCTTTTCTACACAGCTAGCCAACTTTGTTGTGGAACTGCAGCCGTATGTTTGCATCACAACTGTAGAACGAAGCACTAACTTTTGTATCCCCTGTTTGGTTTTCAGTCGGTGGCATCAGACATGCGTTTCGAGCTCTTCGCGCAAAACGAAGTCAAGCAGACCACCAAAAGGCAGCGGGTCATCAATTCTCGATATAGAGAGGACTACATTGAGCCCGTCATCTATCGAGCCATCATGGAGTGACATCCTTTTCTTTCTGAGGCTACTGCTTAAAGGATTGACCGCCCCTCCTGCTCTTCCACGGCCTGTCAGGCTCCATATTTATAAACTACGGCTGGGACTTTAACTGACTCTTGTGTGCTTTGAATAATATTCATCGACATTCATGTCCCATTGCAGTCTGGAGATTGCTTGCTTTCCCTCATTTCATCATTTTTTTTCTTTCCTTCAGGAAGAAGCCATTAATGAATTAAATGTGAAAAACATTTGATATTTTCTTTGTTCTCTGCCACCCTGATTAGCAACTGTTGACTAAAAAACTCTACATGTTATACAGCAGAAACATATTGCTCATTTAAATCACAATTCACTGATTCAGACTGATGTTTTCCTAATATTTTCACAATTTTTGCCATAAAGAAACTTGTTGATGGAGGTTTTCTCAACTCTGTTTTTGTTTTCTCCACTGATGCAGACACACTGTAGCCATTGACTGTTGACAGTTTGAGTTATGAAGAATTGTGTCAAACCATAAACCCCAAAGAACTGAAATTCTCTGTCACCGTTTTAACAACGGTTGATCTTGTTGCTTATTGCGTTACATTTTGTGGTTGAGAAATACGTATACAAGTATGTAGTTCACCCATACATAGTTGTCATTGTGCATCTACTGTGAGGACAGAGGACGTTTGACATGTTTTACAGGCCCAAGCCTTACACTTCAGAGGGCCTACAATACCTTGGTTTATTATAATTATTGTAATTAATGTTATTACTATACTTTTATTTATGCAAGTGCATCAAGTTTGAAAACAAAGCTATTTTTGTCATGTCCTTTCCACAGTCTGTAGAAAACCTCAGATGTATTTATATTTATTATATTGACTGGTTTTCAGACATGCTGTTTAAACTGAGGCTCGCGTTTGCTCTGCAGTGAACTCGGGAGGTAAAGATTATTATTGCTGAAGTTGTTCAAATAGCTTATTGTTATCTTCTTTCTGAGCATTTTTTTTGTGGTTTTTTAAAAATTTTTATTTTCGTTTTGTTTTCGACTTATTGCCTCAACCAAGTGGAGTTTTTGTGTTTCTGATAAATGCTAGCTTTAGAGATTGTAGTTTCAGATGATAGTTCGATCCCTGATGACAACAAACACCACGACAGCTCATTTTTGGATTTAAGTGAGTTTGCTTTCATTTGCAGTCCCTTGAACCTGCTTTAAAACAGACTTGTGCAGAGAATTACGAACCTCTGTAGGATGACCTTTGCAGATACCTTTTAGCTATGATCTTGGCTACTGTTGGGTTTCCTTTGGGTCTGTCTCCACGGCAGCATTAAGTCTGTACACTCTTTGTAAACACCAACTGTTTGAGTAAAGTTTTGAATACGAAAAAGACCCTTGTGTAATTTATTTTCTTTACAAAATCCTGGCATGTACTAGCATGTAGCCTCCAATAGGTCAACTATAAATCAAACTTTTCTTTCCTTAAGGGAAAACAGAAAATCATTACATGAATAAGTCTGCTCTGCTTGGCTTGCCCACTCCTGCTGTCAGATAGTGGTAATAGCTGTATTCAAAATGCAAAATATATGTATACATCTCTGTAAGTTAAATCATATCACATGTTAGAAAAATTTAACAACCGGTACCAGTACTGGGGTAAATATATGTACAGATAGATAATTATATTTGCATATATCTTCTCGGACAACGTAAATAATCACACTATAGTTAACAATAAGCTGTGAGTTGACCGTAAGTGAAGTGTTAATTTTAGTAAACAGGAAGTGCACAATGCACATGATTAGAATATCTCTTTTAAAATCAGCATATTTGCAATTCTAATATGCACATTGCAAATACACAGTGACTTTGCAGAAAAACAGCTTATTCTTAAAAACGTATCCCCACTTTGAACTGTGATTGTTCACATTATCATACTGACATTAATATTGGCAAAATTATTTGGAGGGGGTGGTGGTGTATTTTACTATTTAAGAAAAGAAATGGTGTAAGATTTGATTCAGTTTTGTTTATAGAGTAATAATTACAACAGCACCTTATACTGTAAGGCAAAGAACCTACAATAATACAGAGAAAATAATTACATGACATTAGTAATACCTAATGATTAAATGCAAAGTGGTGTAAACACACAGTGTGTGAAAAGAGGTGAGAGAAGGAGTAACACTTAGTGCATCAGCACCTTAGGCCTACTGCAGCATAACTAAAGGAGGATTCAGAGTTACCTGATCCAGCCCATGTAAGGAAAAGGATTTAACAGAGAGCCAATGAAGGGAAGCCAGTCTGGGAGAAATATGAATCTCTCTTTCGGTCCCCGTCAGTACTCTCGCTACAGCATTTTGTGATCAACTGAAGGCTTTTCAGGGAGTTTTTAGAACAACCTGCAATAGTCCAGCCTAGAAGTGATAAATACACAAACTAGCTTTTTAGCATCACATGACGGGATGTTTCTAATTTTAGAGATAATGATCAAATGCAAGAAAACAGTGCATATTTGTTTAATATGTGCACTGAAACACGTGCCTGGTCAAAAATAACTCCCAAGATTCCTCACAGGGTTACTGAATGCCAAGGTAATGCCATCTGGAGTAAGTACCTGGTTGGACATCATGTGTCTACGATGTTTTTCGGGCTGAGTACAATAACCTCAGCTTTATCTAAATTTAGATGCAGGCAATTAGAGTGCAAACTAGAACTCAGACATAGCTTATAAAATCAACAAGTGTTCAAAAAAACCAGATTTTTTAAAGACTACAAATCCTATAAAGTACGGACCCGTGCTGCTCATCTGTTATCTGCATTGTGAAATTTCATAGTTAACTTTGTCAATCACCAACATTAAAGATCCTTTACCTAAACTGGTTGCTCAGTAAAGGGTGCCCAAGGTCTTTAACCTCCTAGGGCCTGCCGTCCACATATGTGGACATCACATTTTTGGTTATTTTGACCAAAATACTCAATTTTGCTCTACATGGGCTGATATCCACTTACAAGGACATTATACTGCTACTGTTCTATCAAAATTTTAAATGAATATCCTCATTTGTGTCTCATATTTGTCTTAAAAACAAAAATAAGGTAAAAAAAAAAAAATCTGGAAATTCTTTGTTTTTACATTCATCGGGCCCCAATATGCCCAAATATCAAAGAGAAATTAGAAATGCATGTCGTGGAAGAGTTCGGGCCTTAGGAGGTTAAATCTCTTTTATGCAATCTACGATTCACTGCCACTCACACACTACACCACAGACCAGGCACAACACACCAGATGTATTGAACTGCCTGAGAGAATCTGATGCAACTGCATAGCAGAGCATACAAAAAAAATCTTCATTGCATCATTTGATCTACTCCCAGCATACGTCATTTTGTTCACCACAGTCCCCACAAGAAGAAGAATCTATGTGGATTTGATGCTACTGAACCTTTTCCTATAAATAACTGAAACACCTGGGAAATATTAGCAAATGGTTTATAAAATACTAATATAGAGCTGTAAGACCTGTGTTTTTATGTACAATTTTGTATACGTCTGTAGTAGTACCCAGACACGTCTTCAAGTTTTCATGAACGCACCTGATAACACAGGCTGGTGTGTATTAGCAGAATACCTTGGCACACAAAGCTGAGTACCCAACCCTGTGGTGACACAGACACACCCCAAGGTTTCCATCACATGTTTCTGGGAATTTTATAGTCTGATTCAGCGTTTGGTTTACTTACTACTCAAGAAGTACTATTTGACTTCTTGTTAGGTGAAGTCCTGATGACGTGAGTGAGACCTTAAAACTCCGCTTAAGTTTCAATGAAAGACGGGCAAGATGTGGTTATCCACGTATAGGCTGAATACCAACATCCTGCCTATTTCACTGTTGTGCTGTGCTTTCCCTAACTGTTATTTTCTCTAAAAGACACGTAACAAGAAACCCCTCTTTGGTTTCAGGACTTTCTGAGGTGGCACCTTTGGTTTTGTTACGTCATACTCATGCATCGCTTTCTACCGTCATGAAGGAAGTCAAGATAATCATGGCTTCCTCTGTTCTTCTTTTCTAAATTGGTGATTTCCAAATTCTTTCTGTCTGCACCATGGTGAATTTATTTCCAGATCATCAGAAACACTATTTATTGCTAGAATTTATGGTAAGCTACCTGGTAATAGTATTGTCATACTATACCTGGTAAAATATTTGTCATTCATTGTTCCCAGATACACAATCCTGATGACAAGGATTGACTTTTTCGCTAGCTAAGGGGAAGGGGTGTCAAAGGGTGTCCAATTTGACCTAGAGGATTACTTTCAAAAAATGTGAAACTGTATTTTCTCAAGTTTCAGCTTTGGTTACTGATCCAAACCTCCCCTATGGCCATTCATATTGCACTAAAGTAATTAAGTAATTGAAAAACAATTAAATTACAGAAAATGTTTTTTCACCATTTGCTTGTCAAGGGGAAAAAAACGATTTAACAAAAATTTTCAGTTTTATAATTTCAAGACAGTCTGTCTTGAAAAACTCAAGCCCAAAAAGTCATGCTCACAGTTTGTTTTGTTTGTTTTTTTGTTTAAATCACTACAACAGTATTTCTTTATCATGTAGAACTGAGATGTACAGTTGAAATTGCACGTGTTGGGTTTGTTGGTAAGCTATTTCACAGGTTAAATATGTGGTCAAACTTCTTTACAATAAAAGAGAGGGGAACTTTGCTGGTCACACCTTGAGGTCACAGTTGTGATTTGGTGCCACATAAAAGAAGCCGGATTTCGTCTGATCCAGGTAATCTCAGAATTAACACTGAGGTTTCTGTTGTAGAAAGGTGGTTCACGTATAACGCCATGGTAACTTATGCTGGCTGACAACACAACTTATGCTGATGACTTATGTAACTTACTTACTATTCCTGGAAAACGTCTCAAACCTGTGTAACCAGATTATTCCAATAGGGTAAACAGGGGATTGATTGTCACACTTTTTCCTCTATGTTGTGTTCTGTGTTGTCTTCCTTTTTGCAATAATTGCATAATTGCAACAAAAAAGTAATTAACTATCAATGAGACTCTTAGACAACTAAAGGTAGTTATCAATGGGTTTAAAAAGTAGTAAACATCAGTAATGTTTGTAATAGACACCTAATGCCTAGTGTATTT
The DNA here is from genome assembly GCF_036321145.2 of Pelmatolapia mariae. Lineage (NCBI taxonomy): Eukaryota > Metazoa > Chordata > Actinopteri > Cichliformes > Cichlidae > Pelmatolapia > Pelmatolapia mariae. Next base: position 11,704,574 of record NC_086243.1, on the reverse strand, counting down.
AACACCAGCGATCATTTTTGTGAATGATTCTACATGTGAGCAGTTGAATTCAGGAATTTACAGTGCTTTAATAATGTAGCCTGTTTTAAAGCCATAAAACAAGTGAGATTCCTATGACTGTATTTTGAACTGATGTGTTATTGATGTCATTAAAGGCCAGAATTTCACTGTATCTTTTACTATTTTCCAACAAGTAATTCGTGCAGTAGTGAGCACAGTGGCGGTCATATGGCCATCATAATTCGTCATACAATGAGAACAGGACAAATCAACAATTGACAATGACTAATTAATATTAAAATCTGTAACATAATGTATTATTTGGAGTTTAGTCTGTTACTGTTACCATTTTTACCATTTCTACAAAGTTGGCCTTTATGGAAGAGTGGCAAGAAGAAAGCCATTGTTAACAGAAAACCATAAGAAGTCCCGTTTGCAGTTTGCCACAAGCCATGTGGGGGACACAGCAAACATGTGGAAGAAGGTGCTCTGGTCAGATGAGACCAAAATGGAACTTTTTGGCCAAAATGCAAAACGCTATGTGTGGCGGAAAACTAACACTGCACATCACTCTGAACACACCATCCCCACTGTCAAATATGGTGGTGGCAGCATCATGCTCTGGGGGTGTTTCTCTTCAGCAGGGACAGGGAAGCTGGTCAGAGTTGATGGGAAGATGGATGGAGCCAAATACAGGGCAATCTTGGAAGAAAACCTCTTGGAGTCTGCAAAAGACTTGAGACTGGGGCGGAGGTTCACCTTCCAGCAGGACAACGACCCTAAACATAAAGCCAGGGCAACAATGGAATGGTTTAAAACGAAACATATCCATGTGTTAGAATGGCCCAGTCAAAGTCCAGATCTAAATCCAATCGAGAATCTGTGGCAAGATCTGAAAACTGCTGTTCACAAACGCTGTCCATCTAATCTGACTGAGCTGGAGCTGCTTTGCAAAGAAGAATGGGCAAGGATTTCAGTCTGTAGATGTGCAAAGCTGGTAGAGACATACCCTAAAAGACTGGCAGCCGTAATTGCAGCAAAAGGTGGTTCTACAAAGTATTGACTCAGGGGGCTGAATAATTATGCACACCCCACTTTACAGTTATTTATTTGTAAAAAATGTTTGGAATCATGTATGATTTTCGTTCCACTTCTCACGTGTACACCACTTTGTATTGGTCTTTCACGTGGAATTCCAATAAAATTGATTCATGTTTGTGGCTGTAATGTGACAAAATGTGGAAAAGTTCAAGGGGGCCGAATACTTTTGCAAGCCACTGTACATGTATCTTTCGCTCGTTTCTCCTCCTCTTCTTTTCTCTTTTTTCTAAACTGAGGACCTGATGGCTTTGAACTTTTCTTGTCCATCTTCCATTGGTTTTAATTTTGCACTCCAGTATGAACGCCCATCCCCCAACCCGAGGATCACCACAACATAACCTAATAGACCTACAGCTTAGTTCACAGATTCACTCTGTCTAGGGTTTATTTCTGGGATTTCGCACAACCCAGGATTCAAAACATGAATACATAATGGGCTTGGATTTACAACATTATGAATGAAATCTGCTCTTTTTGGAAGGAGAAGGGCCCCCCTCCCCTTTCGACAGATTGTGTGTGAGACTTTAAATCATCAAACTGTAAATTATAAATTTTAAATTGTTATTGATCCCTTTACCCCTGGTCCTAAAGTGTATGTTTATTTTCTTACTCTTCCTATATGTATTGTTTGTTTACTTGCACTGCTGTAACAGGAGCCTCGTCGTCTCGTCTCTCTATATACTGGACTGTATGTAGCGGAGATGACAATAAAGTTTACTTTGACTTCAGCAGCAAGCAGGCGCACCGAGGGCTCTCGGCGCACCTCGCAAACGGAGGGCGCCCTCCCAGCAAATGGGCGATAGAAAACCGATCGGTGCCTATGCTATTCCCAATATGCGCTGGCATGACGTCGGGGCAGCATGAGTACGAGCATTTTTTTTTTTTTTTTGCCGATGCCTGTGATGCCGCCCCCCACCACGATGCCGCCCCGGGCAACCGCCCGTGTCGCCCGTATCAAAAACCGCTACTGAGTGAGCAAGTCTATGTAAACACGTGAGAAGAAAAATGAACTACAGCCATATCAACCTGACTCTGAACTGTCAGTTTGAAAGTCTCTGGGATCTTCCTTTTTAAGGTTGCTTGCCTTGATTTAGCAACCCTCTAACTTATTCACAGTAACACACATCACTTATGACAAATGTATAACCTTGGATTGCCAGCAGTAGGGTAGACTGGAGTTGGTCGTCACAAAGTGTCAGCGTGTCATTGATGGTTCATTACTTTTTGTTAAAAAAAGGAAACCCATCTTATGACAGCACCTTATCCATGGAATTCCACTTGTATCCAAGATGGCTATTTTCACATCTCCTTTATCAGTCTGTGGGACTGTAAGCTTTCATTTTTAAATGAAACCGGTTTACTGTCACCTAAGAAATAAACAACAGCTCTGAGAGCGCACTCAGTGATTAAACTAATCTTGAATTAAATTGTGTCTACAGTTCTGTGTGCTAAATCACTAGATAGATTTATTTATTTATTTTAATTGCAGGATTAATTGTGTGTCTGTTTTGCAAAAGTTTTTTATTTTATTTTAGATTTGTAATCATCATGTCTGATAATGTCTCTGGAGTAGGGGGCAATGATAACAATAATTCTGTGAAAGAAGAGTCACATGACATGTGAAACATCCCTTTTAGATGAGTCAAATGCTGCTAACACGATGTCTTTCATGAAAAGGAAACACTGGGTTAACTTGGGCAGCTGATTTATGTAACTGCTTATCTCAGCTGTAAATGTTGGGATAAGTGAATCCAGAAAGCAGAAAGGTATTCTGGTTGAACTTGCTTCGTAGTGTAGGGATCAGATCTGAGCTCTATTTTTAACATAAAATGGTTTATCTTTAAATGGTTGACTTACTCTACATGGTGTAAGTATGATTGATTATGAGATAAAGACATACTTTAGATTTAGTTCTCACAGGTTTCTGAAGTTTATTGACTGCTGTTCAATCATTTTAAGTCCAGTCCTTGTACCTGACACATTTTCAGGATTTTTTTTTAATTATTTGTTTTTGCTTGAGCCACTTAATACTGACTTGAAGTATTCAAACATAAAAAGGCATCGAACTCAAGTGAAGCTGTTTATCATTTGTTCTCATGTCTTTAGCTGAATTTACAAAATGCCAAAGATAAAGTTTGAAAAGCATAAAATGCTGTATTTGCACTAACAAAGAGCTATTAGCTGAAAGTGTGGCATATCATAGCATGGTGTGTAGTGTCCTTAAAAAATCCGAGGAAAGAGGACAGTGGAGAAAAGAAGCAATGTGAGGCCTAAATTATCCACAGCAGATGAACAGTATCTGAAAGTTAAGACCTTAACCTCCTAGAACCTGGCGTCCACATACTGTATGCGGGTTGTCTAGACCACAATACTAAATTTTACAAACATGTTCCCATGGGGGGGAAAAAAGTTGAAGTAGCAGTTTTGGAGTGAAACATTTTGTGTGCCTGAGAGAGTTCAGGCTGTGTAAAAGAATAAAGGTAGTCATACCAAATATTGACTTTCAAGCTTGTTAGAATTGTACAAACTCTTCCTTTTTTCCATCTACTTTGGCAAGTTTAAATGCAAAATATACAACAAGAGGTTTTTCACTGTAGCACAAGGCCAAATTTAGCTGTGAGGAAATATGGTAGTTTAAAAACGGAAGAAAAAAATCAAGACAGGAAGCAGAAACCAAAATGTGGCTAAATATTGACATCATACACGTACACCAAGCTATTAAATGTCAGTTAGCTGCATGCAGAAGATGCCTTGCATAGGCATCACAAATGACTGTGAGCCATTTTCCACATATGCTTATAAACTAAAACTAAAACAGAAAACTGTACCTTATAAATGTACATAGTTAAATCCAAAAGTTAAATATCAAATAAATTTCCATATTTTGAAATGAGTTTAATCTTTAATGACTTCCTGTTTTGATTATATTTACTTCATATGGTTCATGATTTGTCACGTTATAGGGCTTTATTCACATCCATCAGGTTTTTCTATCTTGAATGAAGATCTACTTTTTTAAATGATTAAAAGTGGCTTTGTAGTTGATATGTATTTCATACTGACCTTATTTTTAAGTGTCCCTTCTGCATAATTTGATTATGTGCAACTTCTAACTTAATGTGTTTCACATAAAGGCAGCTAAATTTATCACCTGCTACACAAAAGAAATGCATGACCCACGAGTGAGCGGCCGTTTTTTGCCTTGACTTTTACATTTTTATACGGCATTAGTTTTCAAGTGTGACAACCATGTCAACCATCAACCCAAACTATCATGAATGAAAAGACTCCACTTCTACACTACTTACAGTATAATTTGTCTCCTTTCCTATAAAATACTCGCAATACCCACCACTTATACTTATGCACTTATTAAAATTACCTACAGTGTAATTCTTTCTTGGGTAGATTAAGTAGGTAAATTTATTTGCATTGTAATTTCAGGTAAAATACGCGGAAACTCAATACTAAACTAGGCCAAGTACACCACTAGCTGTCTTATAAAGTGCCATATTAGTGTTACCAATTTCTTATATTTCAAAGGTATGGCCATCTTTTAAATAGCGTGTATGGCTGAGAAGTAACAAATGCACATAAATGCAGTAGATCATTTTCGTTTCTTACAGAGGGTGAAGAGACTCTTGTGTCTCATTATGTCTCCATGTGAGATTCTGTAGTCAGTATTTGTGCGTTTAAAAAATGTATTATAAATGTCGTGCTGTAATATTCCAATCACAGATCACAATCATAGCACTTTCTGATAAAGTGAATGCTGCAGGGCCATTAGACCAGGGAAAGAAGATTGAACCCTTTCACTATAAAGGATTAAAAACAAGACGCTAGTTGGTTTTAGTGGGATTTATTTGTCCACCAACAAAGGGGTGAAAGTCAGGATTATCTTGGAGCTAGCTTCCAGACAGATAGCCTAAAAGATGGAAATGAGGATTAGCCTAATGACCACCAGCATACTTCAACACATTGATCTTACCAATCTCTATCATGTGGATGTATGAAAGAATGAAGAACACCAAAAAAGGCTGTGAACGATAAATAGTTTGAATTTATTTCGCTGACCTACTCTAGCTACCGTTAAAAGTACAAATATAAAGTTTCATAATTCATTATGCACGCTATTTCTACCATTTGATTGGCTGCCTGGCTTAGTGTTCCAATCAGTTTTGTCTGTGGCTGTTGACCACCACCGGTCTTTACCAGCTTGTGTGTAACCGTTTAATACTTCTCCTTGCTCTGTTTTCCCCTCTATGCTTTTTCTGAAGACAGTGAGATGTGTACGGAAAGTACAATTTTTCTATAATGAGAGAAGTAGAGTATTTGGAGCTATTTCAGAAATGAGCACTGCCTGAACATATATCAGACTACACAGTTGAGAATAAATGTTCGAAACTACTCACTGCCTTCAGGTGTCATGAAATTCTTAGAATCGGTGCTTCTGATAAAATAACAGGCGTGCACACTCAGTAGCTCCATCCACTCTTCAGCAGATGCAGATTCAGGTAAGACACACCTCATAAAAATAGTTTTAGCACAGTCACAGGATATATTGCACAAACAGGAAACCTTATTCTTCCTCTCTGAAACTGTTTGAAGGCAGGATGCTCTTTACTGTGAGTTAACTTTTAATTAAGAATTCTCTTGTACATTTCTAACTTGTAATTAAATGCCTCTGTAAAGCCCTGTAATGCCAACTGTATCATATTTGACACAGGTTTTTGTTGTTGTTGTTGTTTGTTTGTTTGTTTGTTGTTGGGGGGGGGGGGGGGGGGGATCTCTACAGTGGTCTTATGTTTTCAAACCAGTCATTCCGGCAATTATTCAATGGCTTATTGCTTTATAGGGTGAGGAAAATGTTTTACTCAGAAATGGCACATTGTTGTATTTGGCGTGATATACTATTGGCCCTGCTTAATGTTCAGCATTTTATTTCGGGACACTGACACAAGTTTTTTTTTTTATCTGTTTACGGAAACATATTCCAATTAAGCAGCACGGTGGCATGGTGGTTAGCACTGTTGCCGCACAGCAAGAAGGTCCTGAGTTCAATTCCACCATCAGGCCGGGGTCTTTCTGTGTGGAGTTTGCATGTTCTCCCCGTGTTTGCGTGGGTTCCCTCTGGGTACTCCGGCTTCCTCCCACAGTCCAAAGACATGCAGTTTGTGGGGATAGGTTAATTGGTTAATCCAAATTGCCCATAGGTGTGAATGTGAGCGTGAATGGTTGTCTGTCCCTGTGTGTTAGCCCTGCGACAAACTGGTAACCTGTCCAGGGTGTACCCCCCCTCTCGCCCTATGACAGCTGGGATAGGCTCCAGCGCCCCCTGTAACCCTGGAAAGGATAAGCGAATGGATGGATGGATATTCCAATTATAGTTATATAATGGACATAATGTATAGTGTCTTAGTTTTCATTTGAGGGCATCCACATTCAAATTAGATGAAGGGTTTAGGAGTCTCAGTTCCTTATTGTGTGCCACCCTCTTTTTAAATGAAAAGTAATTGGACAATTGACTCAAACGCTATGTCATGAGCAGATGTGTGCAATTCCTTTGTTATTGTCATTATCAGTTAAGTAAATAAAAGGTGTGGAGATGATTGGTGCTTGTATTTGGAAGATTTTGATTTGAACAGACAACATGCAGTGAAATGAGCTCTATATGCAGGTGAAACAAACCAACCTTAAGCTGTGAAAACAGGTATTAACCCAACTGACCATGCATTTAAATTGTTGGAGACTAAACTTCAGACAGTAAGGCCCACAAACAAATAGCAACTGAAGGCCGCTGTATAAAAGGCCTGGCAGAGCATTAAAAAGGAGGAAACCCAGCATCTGTGATGTCAACGAGTTCAAGAGTTCAGGCAAAGGGTTTTCAACCAAGTAACAAAGGCTAGCACCTTTTCGTGCGACTGTTGACAAAGATGCCTTTCATGCGTTTAGTGTTTTAAAGATAAACTGCAGGTGACTTCACATATGGTCACTAAACATATGAGTCAGTGTCTTGTTTTCTTTCTGAATAGTTGCCTGCATGTCTGTATCAGACATGCATCATTTGGATTAAGGTATCACTTCCTAATTGTTTTAACTCAAGGGTTTTCAGTCCCATTACACAAATCTTGTGGCTGTAGAGGTTCAGTGAACTCACTGTCATATTCAAGAAAGCAGTTTGAGGTGATTTGAGTTTTGCGACTTGGTGCGTTATCCTGCTGGAGGCAGACATCAGAAGATGGGCCCACTTTGCTTATAAAGGGATAGACATGATCATCAACACTGCTGTCCTCCACGTCATTACACCACAAGCAGCCTGAACTGTTGATGTTGATGTTGTTTACACCACATTCTGAGCCTACCATCAGAATCTCGCAGCAGAAATCGAGACCCTGTTTCTTGTTCTTATCTGACACGAGTGGTCTTCTGCTGCTGTTGCCCATCTACTTCAGGGTTCAAAGTGTTGTGCATTCAGAGATGCTTTTCTGCAAACCTTGGCTGTAACAAGTGATCTGTGGCATCAACAATGCATTTTCATTCAGCACGGCCACTCACTGAACCATAGAGGTGGTAGTGTGGGAAACTCTCAGTACATCAGCAGTATCTGAAATATTCAGACCAACCCATCTGGCAGCAACAACCATAACACATTTGTTTCCCACTGATGCGCTGTTTTAACATTTAGGAAATTTTCTGTGAGAAGCCTACGTGCCATAATGCTCCAAGTTTCTGAACTGAAACAATGCCAAGCAAAACCTGATCCGATCAGGTCCTTTGTCTTACAAGTACAGCATGTTCAGTACTTGCCACAACTTGCCCAATGTTGTCATTTCATATTTTTTCAAACTCCCTCACAGAAAAAGCTTAGCTGCATTTCTGCAGCTGCAGAGCAGGGGACCAGAAATATCACGTACCGGTATGTGGTTTTGTACTCAGAAACAGAGGGTGGGGCTAGGAGGTTGTACCAGAGACAGAAAGTCTAGATTTCATATGTATGTAAGCATATGTAAGTCCCATTACAGGATGTGAAAGTGGCCGCTATCTGACAACTAATTTGTGAACGAAGCTGCTAGAGAACAAAACAGGGAGCCATGGGTTAATTTTGACTTCCAATACTAAATATTTTTTAAAAGGTTTTAAATGGTTTTCAAGTATACTGTGTCAAATTGTTTATGGATCTTGTTATTTTGGCTTTACATGCCAACATTCTGAGTTGGAGCCCCTAGCTCTGGACGTCCATGCTGAGTAAATGCTATCTTAATGGTGTATATATGTACTTAAAAGTAAATGCTTGTTGCCGCAAAAAAATAAAGTTCAATGATTCAGTGATTAATTTCATAATTTTATCCCCTGGCTTCCAATTAAATATGGCATTGATTTCAAAATCCTGCTGCTTACCTATAAAATCATAAATAATATCGCACCTTGCTACCTTATTGATCTCCTTAGCGTGTATACTCCCAGTAGAACACTGAGATCGTCTGACAAATTGCTCTTGGTGCAACCTAGGTCACGGCTGACCTCTGGAATAACCTCCCTCATACTATTCGCACATCTGACTCGATCCAGACCCTCAAGTCTCGATTGAAAACCCACCTTTTTAGCTTAGTCTTCCAGGCTTCCTAGAGCATGCCTTTTAAGTGTACTTTCTCGCCCTCCCCTTTTCCTCTCTTTTGTTTATATTGTTTTATCGATTTTATCTTTAACCTCCTAGGACCTGGCGTCCACATATGTGGACATCACATTTTGGGTTATTTAGACCAAAATACTCAATTTTGCTCTACATGGGCCTGATATCCACTTAGGAGGACATTATACTGCTACTGTTCTATCAAAATTTTAAACGAATATCCTCATATGTGGCTCTTACTTTTCTTAAAAACAAAAATAAGGTAAAAAAAAAAAAATCTGGTAATTCTTTGTTTTTACATTCATCGGGCCGCAATATGCCCAAATATCAAAGAGAAATTAAAAATGCATGCCATGGAAGAGTTTGGGTCTTAGGAGGTTAAATCTTACTTGCTTATCTGCGTACTTGTATGCTTGATTGATCAATGCCTCCCACCTGCTAGCTTATCTGCTTTTGTACTTTGCTACTGTTTTATTGGATCTTGTGAAGCACTTTGGCTACCTCTGGTTTTAAATGTGCTATACAAATAAAGTTGTATTGTATTGTATTGTATTATAAGTTTATTGGTGTGGCCCTCTACAATAATCCCAGTTTCACATGTACGCTTTGGGAACATTAATTGCCATAGTCTGAGTTAGACTTCTTTCTACCATAGCATTTCAGTCATGTTAAAGTCTGGACCAATGACTTTCAATAATATATGAATGATACGTATAATATAATATGTTTTTACAGTCATTGGTCTGGACTTTTGACTGGGCCATTGTAACATGTTGATTCTTCCCCTTTTCAGCCATTCTGTTCTAGATTTGCTGCCGTGCTTGGGATCATTGCCCTGTTGACCCAGTTTGGGTCTTTAGCTGTCGTACAGTTGGCCTCACAAAAGAATATAACATAACAATATAACAATATAAGATACTCAGGTCCAGTGGCTGCAAAAAAGGGCATCCCCTTTACCCCAATCACCCCTTTTCTTTTGGCCAAATGAGGCGTTATGCGCATTATGGAGAAATATCTGCAGTTTGGTCTCATCTATCCAGATGACATTGTTCCAGAAGTCTTGTAGTTTGCTCCGATGCAAATTTTCAAAGTTAAGCCATGCTGCCAGGTTCTTTTTAGAGAGAAGAGACTTTCTCTTAGTAATCCTTCTAAGCAACCTGTACTTGTTCTGTCTTTCTCTTAATGTACTGTCATGAGCTCTAACATTTAACATGCTAACTGAGACCTGTAGAGACTGAGATGTAGCTCTTGGGTTTTTGGCAGTTTGTCTGAGTATTGCACGATCTAACCTTGGAGCTGATGTCCTTCCTCATTATCAAGACACACCTGAATGCTCCAGGCCAGCAAACTAAAAAAACCTTTGCTTTTCACACTTCCTGTTGATTAATAAATCAAGTGGATTTTGATTAGCAGCACTTTGGCTTTATTTTTATTAAGTAAATGATAAAATTGAATATTTTATGCACTGTAGATCATCCCAGGTTGTAGTTATTTCATTTTAAGACCTGTTAAGGACAAGATTTATTTTATGTCCTCAAATATAAAACCTTAAAATAACTCACAGTTACTGTTTTATGGCTTCTTGTTCATTAAATCCTGCTGTTTATAATTGTACAAAGGATCCAAATTCCATGAAATATCTGTCACAACAGGATCTTTAAACAAGCTTGTGCGATGTTTGTTAACATCTAGAACAAAGGTCGCACCAAATATCTCCCTCTGTTTTTATCAGCTTCTGCTTCATCCAATCCCCAAACATTATTATACTGTATTGTATGAAATAATGAATTCCAACCTTGTAATTAATTAACAGCTGGGTACAGAGCCCAGCCACAATGTACTGCCAGTATTTTATTGGATTTCTAGAGTCTTATTTTCCCCGTTAATTCTGTTACTGATTAACTACTGTTTACGATGACCTAATAAGGAAGTCGCCAAATCAATATGGTCCTTTGTTTTTTGGGAACACCGCCGTGATCCATCTGTTCTTAGTTCTTGTCTAGTTTTAATACTTTTAATACTCTGGCTAAAGGACGGCAGCAGCTGAAAAGGTGATGTTTCTTTCTACCTTTAATGTAAGTTTATAAAACTCAGATGCATTAATCAGATTTTTTCCCCCCTATGTGTTACACAACTTTAAAAAGCCAAGAACAGTTCTGTCAGTGATACATTAATAATCTATTCATTCACAAAATCATGTCTTCCATCGGGATATTGTTGAGTCTGTGACCTTGGCCGATTGTGAGTTAAGATAAATTCCTTTGTTGTCGTTTTTTTTGTTTTTTTTGTTTTGTTTTGTTTAATCTCACAATTTGCAATTTGGATGCAGCTGGTGAAAGATTTGTAAAAACATTTTAGACAGCTAAGATAACAATTCCTTTTTATTATGCCAAATTGACCCCATACACATAAACATGCGCTTAAGACCGTACAACTTTTACAGTGTTACTCTTGCAATTGTTGTAAACTTCTGTGAGAGATAAAACTATTTATAAGCACTCTGAGATCTAGGTTATACTTTAATAGGGATGTTTCCAAATTGATTTGAACTGTTACAGGAGCCAAAAGTTAAACATATTACACCAAACACTGAATTAATCACAGTGTAATATGAATTTCAACGTCTGAATAATTAATTTCTAGAATCAATTCTCTAGACACCGTGATCTTTTTTTTTTAATGGTCCATCAGAACCCATACCCACAGCATTTTGTTCCTCTCTTGAAAATTTAAGGCTTGAATATGAAAATCTCAAAAACTAAAAGAAAACTTTTCTCAGTCAGTTGCATCTGGAAACACAAGAATCGTGTTCTGTTCAGGCTATCTACTGATATTTCTGCTTTAGTGTTTCAGCATGAAATTTGGATGAATATAGTATTTGCTTCAAATTTTGTGACAAAAAATTTCATGTTTAAAATTGTTCACCATTCTTTATTTTGTATTATTATGAAATTGTGTGTGATTTTTTCCATAGTTTATCTAGCCAATACTCAGCCCTTTGTTGATATATTTGTCCACATCCAAATTAATAATTAATTAATTAATTTAGATTAATTACAGATCCTTATTCATTTTGATGGTGATAAAGGCCAGTAAAAATTCCAGGTTGTTATTTTTAATCTTAAGTGAGCGGAACCAGTGAAACTATTTCTGTCACCATAAAGATGCTTAACCACATCTTAAGTGCAAGTTCAACAGTACATGTCATTTTTTCAAAATGATAAAGAAATGCTGCTGTAGTAAATGTAAGATATCTGTCAGCAAATCAGCAAATAAATGCAGAACTGTTTGCTAGAGTAAAAGCCACACACACCACTGAGGAAGTGGTCCGATGATTCACATGACAGAACACTGAAGTATTAATTTTGCCCACCGTTCACTTTGGCTGCAGTCGTGTATTATTTTAACTCAGATTTGCGATGAGAACAGACATACAAAGGATGTTAATAATCCTGTTCCACAATTAATTCATTCAAATTGATACTTTTTGACATATCTAAAACAAAAAATACTTCCGTTAATAGCATTGCATTTGCATAGTACATTTGGTCATGTGCATAGCTGACAATTAAGGCAATCTGCAGTGAGTCACATTTACCTGTAAACTTTGCAACATAATTTTAACCTGAATGAAATCACTTCTAACCCGTATGACTGGATGGCCAAGGCATACTTGCAGATCAGCCCAGTTTTAGGAAGATATCAAGGAAAATTCCCTTTAGTTCCATCTACTTCCTCAATTGTCTATCCAATTTAGGTTTGCAGGAGTACTGGAGCCTCATCCAGCTGTCATAGGGCAAAAGGCGGGGTACACCCTGGCCAGGTTGCTGCTGTCATTTAGTTGTGAGATTGTGAAACCTGAATAAATTATTCTGGATGAGTTGAAGCCTTCTGCTGCTAGACTACATGGCTGCATCTTTTGGGGAATACACAATCAGAGCTGAGCAAGATGCCAAAGTAACTGAGAAAAACTGTAATACAAGCCGATTTAAAGTACTATGTTATAAAAAAGAATAACTTTATTGTTAGAAGAATAAAATAAAAACTCCTTGGTTAGGCAAAAGTGTGAGCTTATGCACGACAGAAACAGTCTGCACTGTGGAGAGAAAACTTAAATATCTGTAACTGGATGGTATCACTGCTAATAGAAGGCAATTAAGAAGCAGGGAGTAGGATTGCATTTTCACCAGCACATGTATTTCTGTTAACATGACCAAATAGTCAGTCAAGGCTATACTGCTCTGGTATGTTCTTGTTTGCAAGTCTGAAAATAATTCATCAGAGCAGTGGAGTGTATCAGTAGAAAAGGAGGGAAACAAACAGCTGTAAAATTGCTAAGCCACAACCCCCAAATAGTCAAATTAATTTCCATGTGCTTTCATCTCAGGGACTGAACTTGGGATAGACAGAACAGAATTGTATAGGAGAAATGGTACATTTTCCCTTCAGTAAGCCAGACAAATAAATAATGGTGCACTACACAGATGTGGTTAGAGATCAGAAAAATTCTTGATTCTTCCTTCTTGCAAGACCATAGCAATGAATGACTCCCGTGCCAACTCATAAGGGAATCCCACACCAGCTCTTGAAAAGGCTTGTGATTCTCAATAGGGTAAGTGTGTGCGCGCGTGAGTTTGCCCGTGTTTTTTCTCCTGGCTCCTGCTAATCTCCTGACCCCAGATGGAGAACAGTGGGTGAGCAGATTCTATTTCCTGCTTGATTCAATATTAATAGATCGGTGTGCTACTCTGCCACACTCTTTGCTGGGCAAAAAACGGAAGACTGCTGCCTCCTACCCTTCACTAACTTGGCTCTCAGCCCAGCAACTGGTTATGTAGGAAATGAGACCATGTGAATGTCGTGTCATAAATAAGAAGCAAGAAGCACAAGGAAAACTGAATAAAGTGAGTAACCTGAGCAGGTGTGAAGCACAGGACTATGGATTTACTGCAACATAATCTGCTGTAAGCAGCTATGTGATGGGGTAAAAGTCTAGCTGGGATTGAAAGCATACAACATACAAAGTCTACAGGGGCCGTGCTGATGCGGAGGATGATACGGGTCTATGTCCAGGAATCGACACAATTTGCAAATAGTTTGTTGTGTTCACTTGAATTTAATGCAAAATAGACATATCAACTGTTGGAACTGAGAAATTTTATTTATTTATTTATATGCTAAGTATACAGTACTGTGGAAACGTCTTGAGCAATTTATCTTTTCTTTACATTTAGCTAGGAAACAGGTGCAGTGAATTATAAAGACGCATGCAAACATGCATATATAAGGTAAAAACCCTCATAGCTTGAACTCTCTCAGGCAGCTTTCTTCTTGTTTCTTTAAGTAGTCTTCAGGAAGAGTTCTCGAAGGCTTCTTCGAGAACATTCAAAGCTCTTCTTTGGATGTTGGCTGCCTTTTGTTCTGTTCTCTGTCAACATGATCTACATAGCTTCAATAATGTTGAGTCCGGCTCTGGGGAGGCCAATCCGGGACTGATAGGGATCCATTGTGTGTTTTTCTATCCATGAATGCTTTTACTGCACTGGCAGTGTGTGCGGGATCATTGTCATTCTGAAAAATGAAGCTGTTGCCAATTAGATGCTTTTCAAAGAGTACTCCACACTGTAAAATCTAATTAGTTACCAGAACTCAAAAAAATTATGGAAACTCGTTGCCTCAAAAACAACTTATTTATTTTGAGTACTCTGTACAAGCTCATTTGTTCCCAGAACTAGGGCTGCTCGATTATGGCAAAAAATGATAATCACGATTATTTTCACTGAAATTGAGATCTCAATTATTTGACGATATTTATTTAACAATAACAATGTATTGAATAATGGCTTTAAAGATGTCAAAAAATGATATAAAATAGTGTGCAAATACTGATAACAGTGCAAATGTTTGCAATATAAAAAATAAATGAAAAATGTAAACATCTATGTTTAGTGAACTTCAAAATACTGCATAATACTGGTTGTTCACTGTGTTAATTGAGCAGTGGTCTTTGGCGAGGAAAACGTTACCGCGTTTGTTATCTCCTTGTGTCTCTGGGAGCTGGTGGGATATTTAGTCGCGTTGTACAGGGTAGCGTGAATGGAAGTCTGTGAGGATGAAGCAGGTGTTTTTTCTCTATGTTCCTTCATTGTTTGATCGTATGTCACTTTGTGAGCGGTCTTCAAATGATTGAATAAATTTGTAGTGTTGCTCTGTGGTGCAGCTACGACACCGTAGCAAAGTTTCCACACTATGTCTACTTGATCCACGTCTGACTCCGCGAACCCATAATGTTTCCACACCACTTAAGTCGTTTTACCTCTCTTTTCAACCAACGGCATTCTTTCTTCAGCAGCCATTATCCTCTCCTCACCAAATAACTTCTGCTTAGCTTTCCGAGCTTCCCTCGGGTCCTCTTAATTGTTGCGATGCGTGTTCGAAGCGCAGAGAGGTGCGCTCGATTTGCCACACGGAGCAGCGCGAGAGGAGGAGCTAATAATCGGCTAAGTCATTTTTAATGATCGTTGAAAGCCCAGATCGTAATCACGATTAAAATTCGATTAATTGAGCAGCCCTACCCAGAACTCAAAAAAATTGGATCAGGTTTACGTAAGATTACCAAGTTAGGGCAACTTACTCATTTTGAGTACACTGTACAGCCTTGTTAGTTCCCAGAACTCAAAAAAATTAAGGAAACTCGTTGCCTCAAAAAAAATAAGTAAAGCTTTCTTAAGATGACTGTTAGGACAACTTATACATTGTAAGTCTGCAGTATTAAGAATAACTTGATATTTCTGACTTTCTGACAATACTAATTGTTTACCTACTGACAAACATTTCAAGATCAACTAAATGAAAAAACAATTTGTGGTAACCTGAATATGATTAAAAATAATTAACAACACTTTTTGTAATGATGTTAAAATCAGCCCAACTTTTATTTTCAAACACAACAAAGTATAACAGCCAACATACTGGACACTGTTCTGCTGAACAACAAACAATTATATTGCCATCACTGTTATAATCTTACAATGAAACAAAGTCTCAGATGTAATTATTCTGAAAATAAGTTTAGGCCTACCACAAGTTTGTTTTGTACTTACATTACTTATATAATCAAAATAAAATATTTGTTGTTCTGTCACAAGTGCAGTCTCTGATTTAAACAACACATTTGTTTTCCATTCCAACACATGAGCTGGAATGTTGTATTATTTTAAGGATGGCTTGTTTACAGTCCAGGCATTACTGCCTGAATGACTATAATGGATCGAGGTGATCCAAATGTAGGTGCAGAAGAAAGTCTTTAACTTCACTTAAGTACAGTGGCAGTGGATGTGGGTTGCAGGCGACCATCTTCACTGACCACACCATCTGTGACGGAGGACTCATCTCTCCTGGTGTCCTGCAAGCAAACAATCATATTTTTTGGAACATGAACTTAATTGCTTTCTTAAAACATTTTTTCTGCATTTGGTATAAAACAGACTCCAATTTAGACAATCTCAGGCTCCCTCCCCACCGGAGAGGTGACATTCAATGTCCCAATTGTCAGTCTGGATAGCCCTGACCACCACCCAACACACAATAATGTCATGAAAGCATCATTTTAAAAAGGGCTATGCAAACATGGCCAATAACTTTCATTCTAATGATGTGCAAAATGATTTGGGCACAAAACAAATTTTGCAGACTTCACTATATACAGTGTAGACCCTTTGGGGGATGTGATCTTTGAATAAATGCAGTCCAAACTGTTGTTGTTTGTTTACTTACACAGCACGTCTTGTAGAATTAACTGGAGTCACCAGCAACAGCATAGTGCAGTCATATCTCAAGTCTAATAACAGAAGACAGGAAAAGATCAGTAAAGAGACAACTTCCCCAAACCAAAGCACAAATAAAACAATAAGTAAAACAGGCTGATCTAAAGTATGATTAAAGTTCAGCCTGATTAATATAAATGTCACTGACAGTTGCTAATATATTGGAAAACCAAAATACCACTGAGTTGATGTCTTTCTGTCCAACAGCAGGAGTGCTGGTCCGAGCCTCAAAGACAGTAAGAAGCAAGCAGAGGGAGAAAAAACAGAACATTTTTCAGAAACTGATTTGATCCTTAATGGCTGTGCAATCACTGTAACATAGAGTTTGCTTATGTTGTTAAATAAAGGCTAGATTTAACATTAATAGATGCCACAGATGTTCAAAAGCTGCCACAAAGCATGAAAAAAATGGACGTCTCTGAAAACGTCGGAGCATTTTTGCAAATATGTGATGTCTTGATAAATCGAACAGATATTTGAACTTTACACAGCTACATTCTCGCCTGAAAATATCTTAAAAGTTTATTTTGTGACCCAGAAAAAGTAATAAGTTTTTTAGCGGCGCTCCTCCGCCATTGCCGCGCTTACAAGTACGCACAGGCTCCGACAACCGTGGCCGACAAATGTGATCCTCCTTTTCCCCAGACTACCCTTTCTGGGCCACAAAATAACCTTTTAAGATATTTTCAGGCGAGAATGCAGCTATGTAATGCTCAAATATCTACTTAATTTATCAAAATATCACATATTTGCAAAAGTGCTTCCTCGTTTTCGGAGACCTCTGTTATCCACCAGCGCGATAGCTGACCGGGAGGTCAAGGCTTGATAGAGTCCGCGAGCACAGTTAACTCCTGGCGTGCTGTTTTCAACCCCCCTGTGGTCTTTTGCTACTCAGGTTAAACATGATATATAGTTAGTTACTTAGTTAGTTAGTTAGTTATGGCTATGGATTGAAAATACCCCCCACACCCCACCCCACCCCTAACGGCTGCACCTCCCGAAGAATTTTGTCTGGGCTCTTATCTCACTTTTTTATTTCAAACAATCAACAGAAAATTTCACTGACATAGTTTTATGTAAGGTTTTTAAGGCTGTGGTGTTAATTTTTAAGTAGGATGAGCCCAGCGGCAGCAGCAAGGCTAGGCTAACACTAACTACCTAGCAGGATTATAAACCTGGTGCTAAACTAAGAGAAGCCACAAAATCGGTTTGAATAAGAGTAAACATTTACTCACCAAGTCAGTGTATCAGGTAAAGATCCACAGCAATGACAACAATAATATCTTGTGCTGAGGCTTCTCCAGGTTTGCTCAACATATTCCATAATAAATGCACCGTGAACATGCGGACTGATCCGCGAGGGAGGAGGACGGTGCAAAACTTCCAGCTTACTTAGTTTTTCTAAGTTAAGACAACTCAAATAAATGGAGTTTATCAGCGTTTTTGCATAAAAAGTACTGGTAACTTATTTAAATTGAGTTCTAATAACAAATTGAAAAAAATTGAGTTCAGCCTATTTAATATTTTTAATTAAACACAATATTACATTTTACAGTGCATGGTGAATCAAAATCTGATGGTGCTTTTCTGCATTTTATTAATTTTAACAAGATCTCCAACACCACTGACTGAAATTCAGCCCCAAACCATAACACAGCCTCCACTGTGTTTTACAGATGGCTGTGCAGTCTCACTGCTATACCCCTCTCCTGTCCTCCTACTTACATATTGAAGATTTGAAACAAAAAATTTCAATTTTTATATTAATCTTCCCAGACCTTTGTTTTCCTCTGATCTTTCATTCCAGTTCTTGTGTAGTTCAGCATACCTCACCCCTTTCTCTGCATTTCCCATCCATAAGAATGGCTCCTTGACAGCCACCCTTCCACTAAAACTATTTTGTATCTGCTGGATTTTTTTCTTATTACTTAAGGTCTTAACTTTCAGATACTGTTCATCTGCTGGAGATAATTTAGGCCTCACATTGCTTCTTTTCTCTACTTGTCCTCTTTCTTCAGATTTTTTAAGGACACTACACACCATGCTATGATATGCCACACTTTCAGCTAATAGCTCTTTGTTAGTGCAAATACAGCATTTTATGCTTGTCAAACTTTATCTTTGGCCTTTTGTAGATTTAACTAAACCAATGAGACCAAATGATAAACAGCTTCACTTGAGTTCGATGCCTTTTTATGTTTGAATACTTCAAGTCAGTATTAAGTGGCTCAAGCAAAAAAATCAATTAAAAATTAAAAATATTCTGAAAATGTGTCAGGTACAAGGACTGGACTGAAAAGTATTGAACAGCAGTCAATGACCTTCAGAAAGCCTGGAGAACTAAATCTAAAATGTGTCGTTATCTCATAATCAATCATACTTACACCATGTAGTAAGTCAACCATTTAAAGACAAACCATTTTATGTTAAGGATGGAGCTCAGAGCCAATCCCTATACTACAAAGCAAGTTCAACCAGAATACCTTTCTGCTATCATGATTCACTTATCCCAACATATATAGTTGGTATAAGCAGTTACATGAATCAGCTGTCCAAGTTAACCCAGAGTTTCCTTTTCATATAAGGCATGGTGTTAGCAGCATTTGACTAATCTGAAAAGGAAGTTTCACAGTTCATATGACTCTTCTTCCACAGAATTATTGCTATCATTGCCCCCTACTCCAGAGACTTTATCAGACACGATGATTAAAAATCTAAAGTAAATAAAAAACTTTTGCAAAAAGGACACGCAATTAATACTACTTTTTTTTATTCTATGAATTTGGTGAACTGTAGACGCAGTTTAATTCAAGTTTAGTTTAATCACTGAGTGCGCTCTCAGAGCTGCCGTTTATTTTTAAGGTGACAGAAAACTGGTTTCATTTAAACATTAAAGCTTACAGTCTCACAGCCTAATAAAGGAGATGTGGAAATATCTTTGGTATGCCAGCAGATACAAGTGAAATTAATTTAACAGCTATTCTTGGTGTGTTCTGTGTAATTGCAGTTCAAGTAAAAAAAGACTTGGCAGCAGATTAGAATGAAGTGTAACAACAATTTATGCATTTTCTAAATAACCAAATGAAAACACACATATCTGCGGTAATGCAGTGCACACTGTGATCTTCATTCTGTGGTTCTGGTAAGTTGGAGCACAACCTGCTCCCGACAGCTTTACTTTTAATTCTCAGCTCCATACTCTGTGCTGTTTAAGGGTCGGAGTGTAAAAATGTAATCTAAAACACAAAATAAGACACTAAGTTGTACCTCTCCCATACATACTGATGATAGTTTGAATTTCAAATGCAAATGCACATATAACTCTCTGGTCCTGCATCAGGTCTTTGCTGATTTTTTTTTCTATTTCAAGGACTTGACTTAAGATTTTGCTTATTTGTTTTGTTTTTGGTTTTTTGTTAGTAGCTTTTTAATAGCCTTGGGAATTGCATTGTTGTTGTTGCAAAAATACTAATTTATGCATATAGCTAGTAACAAAGGGCCTGAAGATGCAGTTTAAAATTGGCTTTGTGCTAAGTTGTCTTTTATGTGTAGACACAACACATGTTCATCCCTTGGGTTAGGTGCCTTTTTTTAATGCATGCAGTGTTTGGTCAGTGTTAAGTGGCTTAACACAAATAATAATACTTAAAAAAACAACAACAAACAAAAAACATTACTCTGAAAATGGTCGGGTAAAGGGTTGGACTTGGGATGTGCGAAAAAGCAGTTAATAACCAAAGGAAAACTATGAATGACCTTCAGAGATCTAAATGCTAACGCTCAAGATCAAACAGTTACTAGATAGTCTGGCTTCTTGTAAGGAAAATATGAAGAAATCTGTGGCGGTCCAAGACTTGCACAATACAGTGCAATCTTCTTCTTTTTTAAAAACTGGTTGAAGTTGACACAATGGGTGGGTTACCTTTGCATATTATTACCTCCTCTTTACGAACACTGAAGTGATGAATGTAATATGTGTAGTTTTAAAAGGAAGTATTTCCTATTTTTCCTTCATATAGACGTTCAGCCCTTGATGTTTGGTAAACATTTTTTTCTTTGAATTTTTCCGCCTGTTTTAAAACGTATTTCTTAATTTAGTGCTCGGAAAGTGAGAAATAGTGATGAGGTCTTGAGGTGAACTGGGGGCTTTAAAGCATAGCAAATAATTTGCTGTTGCACAGTGCATGAAGGGACAAAATGTTGCATAAGCACAAAGGCATTTTTTTTTCTTTTTTATGTACCAGTGGGTATGGGTGCACATGTCACACTCTGGATGACTGTTTACTAGTGGAAGTGGTGCCCCCTCACTGACCGTGTGGGTGCTTGCGAAAACAGAGGCATCTAAAGAATAATACTTCCACAAACCAGGCAAATCACACAGTTGACAAATGCCACAATTATGTTTCAAAATTTACACACCTGCTGTCAAAACAACTGATCGTCTCATTATCTATGTCTAATCGAGTGAGACAGGATTGACTGAAGGAGAATGTTCTCCTCAAAGGCTTCCTACAAAATCCTCCTAAAGGGAAAACAAAAATGGCTTCAAGTCAACTAATACTAATCCTCCCAACTGTGGGATGAAAACATACTCCCCAATTAAAGCTGTGCTGGCCAAGCACATAGCATTACACTAACAGGACAGGCAAGACAACATGCTCTGTACGTTATAGGATCTCTATTACCGCTGCAGAACAAGGACGGCTCGTGTATATGTGAGCTATTGATGCAAACCCAGCTACAACAGTACTACAACAGCAGAGCAAGCACCACGTGAAGATCCACATGAAAAGGTGCATTCATCCTGGCCCTGCTAAAACAGGAAGAGGGGGCATGGTAATTCACTGAAAGCCTCATGTGACCGTTGCAGGCAAACTGTGTTGCTGTGGACAAACAAGCCGCTGCTGATCATCATCATCATGTTGATGGAGGGAGTGCGTTTTTCTTCGGTCACTCTTGATGCACACTAGAGCCCGGGGAGGCAGGGAGCTCTCCTGTCTCAGCAGCCACACACACACACACACAGAGACTCGAGCCGTTCGTCTTCTGCTTACTGATCCACTGACTTTCGCAGATTTTATCAAGATGGCTTGGAGAGGAGGGAGAACACTGTCATTTTATCGGCCAAACCTCTGTTTATTCTAAGAGAGGTACTGTTTCTCACGGGGGGACTCGGAAGGAAACAGAAAAGGTAAAGACTAAATTTATAACAGTCCGCTGGGAATGGCAATGAGACGTGGCTAAACCGTGTTTTCTTTATTCGGCTGTGATCGCGGTGGGTAATTCAGCCAAACCGGTGGTCTCTCATTCTACCACCAACGGCTGTATAATCGCAGTATTGTACTGCGGGCTCTGGTATACTCGCTGTTGTTATGAGCCTTTTTATTCGTACTGCCTCCGTGGACCGTTTCACCAAGCTCGCTGTTGTACCTCAAAAATGTCTCGAGCAGCGCCGCGCTAAACTGTAGGCCTGCCGACGGGATGAAGGCAAAACTCCCCCTGTGCCAACGCAGCGTTGTTAGCATAGCGAGTGGCTAGCCGAGGCTACAATAGCTAGCCGTTCATGTCATCTGTCGTCTTTTCCACAGCTCTCTCTCTCTGTCTCTCTCTCTCTCACTCTCTCTCAGTAAATATCTGGGTAACCATTTGCTACGACGACGTCAGGGTAAGCGGACTTTACTAAGGCAAACCCCTGTTAAAACGACCGTTTTATGAAAGACTGGGACACAACTTTTGACCACTCAAAGTTCCGTTATGTTTGTTCTTGCTAGCCAAGGACCTCCCTGCGGTCTCAGCTGAAGGTAGGCGAATAACGTCACTTACGCCTGAATATAGAGACCTGACCTTAAATGTGGCCTCTGATACAACACTTTAGGAACCGTGTGTATGAAACGAGCAGTGGGGTGAGGTGAGGTGAGCGACTGTTGCTTCTAGACTTTTACCCTGCGATACCTTCCAACCGCCTCGGGTTCGTTTCTGCTGCAGTGGTTACCCTTTTAGGCCTACCTACCTACTCTTTATTTTTATTATGTTTAAATAATATATATATATATATATATATATATATATAATTCTTTTTTCTTTTAAAATTAGGTGTCTGCGTTTTGTTTGCGAGTCTGTAGTCAAAGGCACCGACCGAGCAGTGTGTCTGCCTGTCTATTGGGCAAACTTTTCACAGATTGCAGGCAGCAACAAAACTGGATGAATAAGTTCATTTTTACGCGAGATGGTCAGCGCAGTGTCAACAACTGCGCAGGTTGGTGCTTGCGTTTTAAATATAGAGGACATCATCTGTTGGCTAATGGAGATTATTAACTTCTTCTTTTTTTTTTTGTTAAAGTGTCAGGCAGAGGCATTACTCTTATCTGTGCTCAGCTGTGCTTCGACACCTCCCTGTGTTAAAGCTGCTGAGTCCTTCTCTGCAGTTTGCCTTCAATTTCCAGGATCAGAGACAGTCCACTTGATATTTGATATCAATATTTTGAAGCATGTCAGATCTGAGAATTTCTGCAGCATGCTTTTTCGGCAGGGTCTCCTCATATTTTTATTTTTTATTTATATATTTTTTTCAATAATGGATTGCATTTATATAGGCACCCAAATATTTTCTAGGCACCCAAAGACCGAACTAAAATCTGCAATGGTGTCAGGGGTTGAAAGAGTCTGTAGACAACAGACCTGTATTTAGCAGTTTGTTCCAAGCAGGGACAAGGTCACACAGATCACTGACTGGGTTGTTTTGTCTTCTGCCTGGTAACCTCTAGACTGCATAATTCACTGCATTATGGCATGTTGATTCACGTTTGTTTGCCTGAGGCAAGTAGATCGAGGTTAACTGAGCTATAACGTTGACTAAATACAGCAGTAACTTAGTTTTTGCTCGTTTTAAACATAGAGCCCAGATTATGAGCGCTTTGCAGGTGTCAAACCATGAACACAGGGCGTGGGGTTTCCTGTTAAACTATAGAAAAAGTTTGCTGGAGTGAGGCCTTTAGCAGCACATGCTGATACATTTCAGTATTGCTGTCCTCATGTCTTAAAGACGTGCTAAAAAACAAAATGACTTCTTCTGCCTTTCAGTTATTGTAACTTCTTGCATTTGGAATTCTTGTCAAGGTTCCCTGCACGAATCAAATCAATGTTTTTTTTTTTCTTATTTTTAGTGACTTTTATTTTCCTGTTGTAACCAAGGGAAGAGATCAACAATCACACCTCTGTAGAGTTAAATGAGAAATCTAAGATCTGTCTTGATAAAACTACCTTTCATCCCACACATTTGACCTAAAAAAACATTTTTACCCTCTTTTTTTTTTTTTTCTTCTTCTTATCTTTCTTGCCAGCCGATCTTTTGCTATGACTCCTTTTCCCCCTCCTCTAATCACCGTGTTTTGTTTGTATCAGTTTTTTTTTTTTCTTGTACTGCTGACAGATTGCTTTAGTCTTTACAGATGTGTAAATAAAATGTCCCACTCTCCTCCTGTGATTCCAGGTGATGACCTGAATAGTGCCATGTGAATGACTGAAGACAATGAAGCCTGCACACAAGCTGCTGTTCATCCTGTGCCCCATGCTGGTCCTGGGCTTTATTTACTACTCCTCCGGGAAGCTGCATCTACCCATGTGGGGACAGAAGTCTCGTAAGTGACATCTCCAGTATGACTAACATTTATTCCATCACCTCATCGTCCATCTGTCGTAGTTGTTTGAAACATTGCATGTTTTATCTGTTTTTAGAGAGAGCAAGTCTTTTTTTCTCTTCTTTTTTTTAAATCTGTTTTTCTGTCTGCTTCTCTGCGCTCACTGTCAGCTAGTTGCACGCTTATTTTTGTTTTGTTTTTGTTTTTCTTATTTATTTGATAGGCCAGAAGGCCAAGCTTTGTGTTTATGTCTCAAAACCTGTGTGTTTGTGATGTGAAAGTTAGTTTTTCATTTACTTCAGAGGAGCACTGAATGTGGAGGGGACATTTTGATTAGATCTGCTTGTACATCAAGTATAAAAGCAGTGGATACACCCATGTGGATTGTCTCATAAATGGAAATTAGCCGCCTCCACCTAGACTACAGTTTAAAAAAACAAAACAAACTTTGTGTACAACTGATCAAGTGACCTCCCCCCTTTTCCTTTATGCTTTTGACATGAGGAGGAAGTGGCAGTTAGTTTCACAGTACGACTGCACCTGCCACTGAAACTGAAAATTAGTTTCGCCATGCACATAATAATGTAGACAGAGAGCACACCTGCTGGGTGTTGGTCAAGAGTAGGTATTTGTAAATTGAATTATATTTATTTAGAGAGGTAGTGATGAAAACCCATTTCTGTTTGGCTCAGTGCTTAACAACCAACTTGTTAAAGCCCCTGGCCTCTCCAAAACATAGCTGTTTGTGTCCAGCAGAGGGGGCTAGAAGATTTCTGGTAGAAAGTTTGGAAGTTTTCTGAAGAAAGGTTTCTCAGGGAGCAGTGTTTTGACACAGAAACCACAAGTGTAAGTTTTTTCCAGTTAGTTTGCAGCTCTTTATCATTACAAGCTATTAACTGATGCACTCTCCTTTTATTCCCATCAAAATAAAACTGTTTACCTCAATAATTGATGCCATTAACTAACTGCAGTGCAGCAAACTGCTTAAAAACCCTGTAGCAGAAGTGAGAATAATCTTTTTATTTCCTTCGTCTTTTTTTTTTTTTTTTTTAACTTATCACCATTCCCCAGAATTGCCCTCCTATTGAAATGGTGAGTAACAAAAGGGCATCAGCTTTTCCCCTGACTTTTGTGCCATGTTTTTAGCCATGCCGCTAAATTTGTTTTTATACTGATTCCAAAAGGAAAGTGTTTCAGTAGGAAGCCACGCATAGATTCTGTTCACATTTTTCATACATTATGACCTAATTTCTTGCCTTGTCCTCATTGTTTTAACTTGGCCTTGTTTGTTCTTGGATCACTCAGCACTCTCACTATCAGTGTCTTGTCCGTGAATCATTGATGATACAACCTTTTTTTGTTTTGTTTTTTTAACGGTCTGAACCTTGTTTGGCACCTCTGCTTTTCTTTTTTTAAGTTTGTCTAGTTGCCATGTGACGGTGGCTAACTCCCTGAGTCCAAATATGACTTTAAAGTAATAACTTTAAATAAAAATAAAAAAGCTCATCTCTCATATGTTGCATTACTGACAGATCACGTGATCAGTCAATGGTCCTGGTTGTCGCAGTGCTTTTTTCTTCTTTTTTTTTAACCAGGCTCTTGTGTTCTGTTGCAACATCTCACATTTTCTTGAAATTCAACATGAGCATTCATCATCTTAAAGTGTGAAATACAAAGGCGTTCAGCTTTGTACAGTTACCTGTGTAGGTTTGTACAGCAGCAGTGTCTTTTAATAGGTTACATATAAGGGTGCATGATGTGAAGAGAGTGAACACACTTCAGCAGCACACCAAAAGAAGATTGCAGGGGGAAATATTGGCTTTCCGTAGTGCTGTGATACCAGATGTTTGGCTTAAAGAAGGTCAAAGTGGAAAGAAGAACATGTGGCTTGTCCCTCCCGCCCTCTGGCCTGGTCAGCTAAGCTGTGCTGTCGCAAGAGTGATCTCTCTCTTCACCATTATTGTCTTACAGTGCAGGACTTAGTGCTCCAGGGGCAAGTGTTATATGGAGACTTGATTATAAACATCATTAATACCATCATGGTACCTTTTTTTTTTTTTTTTTTTTTTTTTTTTTTTTTTTTTTTCTTTTTTTGTGCTGTCATACATTCACTGATTTGTGGCACTGCTGTGCACTCTTTTTGGGATTTCAGCTGGGAAATACTGGGAAATTTTATCGGTTACATTTATTAATTTATTAATTAACATTTATTAATGTTCTGTTCTTTTACCAGTTTGCTTCCGCTGTTTCGATCATGGGAATTTGAAATCAAAGTGAAGGCTGGGTTTGAACATGGGTGTGTGTGATCATTGTATTCAATTTCTCTTTATGTCAGCTCATGTGATTCTATTGTGAGATGGTTTCTAGTCGGTATTTTAACACGCTTCTTCAGCTGAGGTGGGGCCTGTACTGGGAATTGAGGTTCATAAAGCAGGGAAAGATTTTCCTTGTCTGGTTTCACTTATCCAAGCATGCGCGATCCCTAAGTGGTCACATGATGGTGTATTTAACTTAGTAAGTCAGCACAGAGCTGTTCTACCTAGTTATGCATGCAATCATATTAAAAAAAAAAGGCTCTGTTTTGTAGCATATAGGCAACCACAAGCAGAAGGGTGGATTGGCAAAGAGAGCAGCACATTTGAATACAGAAACATTAAAGGCTTAATAAACATATTAAAAAGGACTGTATGAATATATGTTGTGTGCTTTGTGTGATCAGTAAGACTGGAAAAGCGCTGAGGTCTATCTGAAACCAGGAAGGAAATGAAAAGGTTTTCTGTTAAGACTGTCAGTGTCACAGCCCTAATGACAAGAGATAGTGGGGTCTAACTGCTATTATACCTATGTATTCTGTTACATAATAATGTGCAAGTATTTTAGCTGTATTTTTCCAGTTCCAATTCCAGACAAGGTAAAGAACAAATTAAAAAAAAAAAAAAAAAAAAAAAAAAAAACCATATCACACAGCAGGCCTATTTCTAAACTCTTTGTTTTGCATATGTCAGCAAGCGCAAGGCTTGTGTGTTCTATCTTGGGATTTTGTATTAAAGGTTATAAAACAGTAAAATGGCATTGATAGCACATCTAGCGATTACGAAGTAAAATAATAAAGCTGCTCCCATAAATCTGTAATACTCAATAACTGCACAAAGGTTAATAATGGCTTGAAAGTAATACTTATGTTCACAAAATAGTTCATTAGGTGGTAGTTTTGTACATGTGAATCTGTTTACTTGAGCGTCACCTTCATCAGAGCAGGTTAGGTCTGCAGCAGAGCCAGTAACCATAGCTTTATCACCTTGTTATGCTTGTAATTGTGGCGCTCTGTGGAAATCCAAAAGTTTGTGTCCTCTGTTTGAATTCCTGTATCTGTTCTTGCAGCAGTGGGGTTGATTTAGTCTCTTAGAGGAGGTACATTGCTGCCTGTCCAGAAAATGGCACAGAGGGTACCCAGATTATCCCTGATGGATAACAGGTTATTCAGTGACCCCTTCTTCACCACAGCCTCCAAAGTGTCCGCTCCCCTTACAGACTACCGCAAAGTACACTGCACTCACCACAGCTGAGTGCTAGAAAATGTACATTTGCTCAGGTATTTTTACTCATCCTGTCCCGGGATAGACACAGGTCTGTAAACTTCAGAAGGAAGAGCACACATCCAAGTTCCAACCACTCCACAATCATCAGTGCATTTCTGTGGGTACCATCGGCAGGCATTGTACTGACAGTCTGAACAGAGACATCAGTACCCTGTGGAAATCCTATACTGCACACCACCTAACCAGTCTTGCACATTGCCACCTATCTGTCATGTAGTCTGTAATGAATGAGATGGTGGACATTTCCTAACATTTTTCTCTCAATAGCAGTGGCTGAGTAGTCTTAAATGCACTTGAGAAAACAAAGAAGCTGTTACTATATAGATGGGAGTAAGCGCTTTGCGCCATGTAGATTACATCATCCATTCCCCAACGTAGTCAGTATGCAGACTGCAGAGGGTCAGCATGACATTTTACCCTCAGTTGTCCACCTGTTTTCTAACAGGAATTCAAAAGAGACTGTCCCTCTAAGAGTGTTCATGCTAAACTTATCTCAATTTTATGGATAATCTACTTACAGCCAACTTTGTTTTCAAGCTTACCAACAGCAGGGTCACTTATTATTGGGTTCCTGGCTAGTAACAAGAACACTACCTTAGGGTGCTAAATCACACTTGAAATTAACGTCTGTAGGGTGAGAAAAGAATGTGTACGGCACCAACTGAGCTGCTAACAGTTTCTCTGTAATTGCGGTAGCCAACATGGCACAGCTTTTAATCCAGATTAGTTAAAGCCCAAGCTCAATTAGATGAATTGAAAATGTTGTCTTGAATTTAACCCTCTTGTTTGTCCGAGGCATTCATAAGAATTTCTTTAAACTTTGCTCACAAATCTGTAAACCCATGCACTCACGTGTTCAATATAAAATTAATCACTACACATGTAGTAGATGTGGTCAAGAAGAATTCAAACTGAGCATCAGAATGGAGAAGAGACGTGAACGTGGCAGTTCAGATAGCAAAAGGCAGTCCAGTATATTTATTTTAAAATGGGATCCTCTCTGTCACTTTCAGTGCTTCATTAACATCGAGCTCAACAGCAGCTCAAAGAGCATGCCCTAAATATCCCCAGCTTGATTTTCAGCCTCAGAGATCAACTTCTCTTGTCTCAGCGCTATAGTGATACACCTATACAGTTTCAGCCGGAACAGAGCCTGAAATTCACTAATTGGCGAGTCTGAACAGTCGTGAAAGGCAGCAGCTCTGTTTTGCATACAGCCTGTTTTGTAAAAGAAAACATTTCTGCGTAGCAATTTACATCTGTTTGGTTGAAAACCTTGTTAAAGGTCCTCAGACTTTATCTGATCTGCCAAACAAATTGTAATCACTTTTCTGTAACAGGAAGAAATGTGAAAGTATATTTAAATACAAATTAAAGTCAAAGTGATCTTCACTGCAGGCTTATCAATATTGCAAGCCCCGTCTTTAAAGTAAACTTCCTTAAAACCTATTTATATTCTTATCTATGTTCTGTGTAAGCTGCTACTGAAGGATCGGGTTATATTTCCTTTTCCTTTCATTTCTGTCGCTGCTGCTTGTTTGTGCGTATCTGTTCTTGTTTGTGGCCACTGTTGTCTTTTTTGCTGAAGTAAAAGCATTTATTAATATATATTTAGGACCTCGTATATTGGTTGTTTGGTTAATAGTTGCCTTCACAGCTTTATCCTCATGATCTTATTTCAGTTTAACCCCTTTTGTTTACAGACAAAGATGCAGAAGAGCCGACTCTAGCCCAGACTAGAGCCCACAGTAGAGCCCAGACTAAAGGTGCTGAAGTGAAAAGAATTGCAGGTAGAGGCACCGGGACTCTGCCCACATATACTGGGTTACAGTTATGAAGCATTTTTTTTCTATTTCTCTCTCTTTTTTTTTTTCTTTTTTTTTTTTTTGTTCTTAATGGTTGAGTTGTTGAGGGGTTTAAATATAAATATCTGCTAACTTCACATCGCTTTCCATAACCCTTTTTTATGTCTCAAAACGGTTTTAAACTGTTTGTGCTTATTCATTCATCATACTCTCAATGTTCCAGTGTCCAAACAGTCATGTAACCACAATGGAGTCTTGCTTTTAATTTTCTACTTCACTGGGCTTTCTGTCTTTTGAATAAAGATTGGAATTCACAGTCATAATTCAGCCCACTGGGATTAAAGCCACTAACCCCTCCTCTTTCTTACTCCGTAACTCCTGACATTTCCACTTGGCTTTATTTTCAAGTCCAATGCTGCCATGACAGAATGACTTCAAAAGGTGCTAACTGACCCTTTTCTCTTTCAGAGTTGGAAATGGACAACAACGTGGGACAAGTAGTAGGCTCAGGTACAGCTGCAGCCCCACCAGCCCAAACTTTTACCCATCATTGTTGTCCCAGACACCATTTTAAAGAAAACCCTGGGAACCAACAGCCCTGTTAGGTTGGGAAACACGTGGCATTTTCAAAGAAGTCAGAGAGCCTTGTTTGCTTTTTCCAGTCTGATCTATTCCTAACAAAAAAAGTACTTTGATTTTAGAAGTATCTTTGCTAAATTGATGAAACACTCATAACAACTGCAGGGGACATGAACATGTGCTCAGCCATCATTCTCTTATGAAGGCCAATACAACACTGCCCTCTGTTGTCTCAGTTTGGTAACAAACAGCAGTGAAACGGTCTGCATGAATTTTGGTGGATTATACTGTAAAGGGTTAGAAGACGTAAGATTTACTTATTGCAGGTTAAGTTAAACCACTAAGTTGCTTTGACTCTGCCCTCTGGCTGCTATTCTACAGATGTGTCACCCATCTTGGCTGCTAAGGCTAAGTTCCCTTCCTCCTGGGCAGTGCTTGGATCCTTCCCTTTCAAACCGTCAGACATTCCCATTACCCTTTTTCTTTATCTTTGTTTTCCCTATCTTTTATTCTCCAGCTTATCTTTGACAAGATCCACAACTGCAGGCGTAATGCTGCACTATTCCTAATTTCCTCCATGCTAATGTAGTTACAGATTTTTATTTATTTATTTATGTTTTTGGCCAGAAATGATCATAGCAAGTATTTTGCAGACCCAATCAGCTTTATTGCAAAGAGTCGGCCTGCAATGGAAACAAAGCTCCCATTTCACCTTAAATATGTTCCTCCTGGTTTTCTGTGCTCTCTCTCTCTCTTCTACCTCAACGCTTCACTAGGCACCTACTGGCTGTCCCTTCGGTTGCCCATAGGTGATCTCTGACTTGTTTTTCTAACTTTTATTTTAAACTCAACAGATTGTTTTGGCTGGCTTCTCCCTAACCTTGCTTGTTTGTCACAAATCCTTGATCCTAATGCTTTTGTTTACATCTGCCATATTGTTTCCCCCGTGAAAGCCGCACAGGTTGTTTACAACTACAGCTGCTGAGCTGTTAGTTGAATAGCTGGATGACTACATTAAGATGCCATACCTTTGTTGTTGTTCTGTTTTCTTATTATGTTTTTTCTTATATCAAAGTGGTTTGTGGGCTCTTGTGGTGATGGATAATTTCCATTTCTTTTTCCATCTCTGTCCCCAGTGTATGATAAGCAGGGCTTTCTGCTGCAGCTGGACACAAAATTGTGAGTACATCTCTTTCTAGTAAACACTTATGTCATCTATTATAACACATTTAGCTATTCTCCATCATCGTTTGCCACATTACACATGATGGATTCCCAAAACCGAATTCCCTTTTAGACTTTGGCTCCATTAATTCAGCCGTGTTTTACATCTGTTATCACAGAATACTGCAGTTAGGCTTGATCAATGGGAAAACATGAAACATGAAAATGTAAACGTTTGGCCAATTAATCTAGCCTTATTTCTTTCCCCCTCCCCCCTCCTCTTTTTAAATAAACACACAGTGTAGGAAACACAGATGGTGACACGAGCACAGATACGATAGGTGGTCTGAGTAATAACTTTTGAAACAAGTGTGAATTGAGATGTAGGTCAGTTAGTGTTTTGTGTTTAGACTGGCTGTGGTTTGTCAGAGTAAGAACATGTTACAATAGATCATTATGCAGCTGTCATTGTGTCACTGTGTTTGTTGATGTGTGTATAATTCCCTGAATTGGTTTGACACATTGGCTCTAAACCGCCATGGCAAGGTCCTTTTCTCTGGCCCTACGTTACCGCACAGGAACGAATCAGATGCTGCCATCACAGTCCACATGCACTGCAACCACAATGTCAGCACATGCTTTAAAGTGGAATTCACACGGGTTCACTTCATGTAATGCAGCCGCTTTCTTTACTTGATTGCAATTCATCTTGTAGCTCGTAATTAGTTTTGTGACTTGGGTCATATCTTAATGCAGGGTAGGCAAACTGATGGAAATACCCCAGAGATTTTAATTCCACTCTACTGCAAGTGATTGAAGAGGATTGAAATAAAGTCTGTTAGCATAGATGAGCTTCAGATTATGTGCAAGAAGGCCCCAGTCAAACAGTTTCTCCAGCCAACTTTGATTTTTGGACCTCACATAGTGCAAAGACACGGGCCCCCCTCTCTTTTCCCGTTGTTTATTTGAAGTAGAATCATAGCATACATCACATTATTAATGATCCTGGTAGTAATCGGGAGGTTCAAGCTTTACCACTGCCAGCATGATTATTTAAACAAGGCTTCTCTGCTTCGTCTTGCCACACACACAGGTGATATGCTGACTTGTTGCCGAGTTCCCAGCTAATTCCACAGCCCCATCACTCCTGCAGATTGTTTGTCAAACAAAGTTTTTGAAGCTTTGAATTTGTCATTTTAATTGGCAATCAGTTATCACGATGTGTCTAATTAAGCTCTCGCTTTCTTCTTTTTAATGTACAGATCGCAGGAGTTAGAATATAAGTACGGCAACCTCAGCGAAGGAGCGTGCAAGCCAGGATATGCAGCAGCTAAGATGGCCACCATCTATCCTAAGTGAGACATTTCTTTTGGACTTTTTTTTTTTTTTTTTTTTTGCATGTGAAGAACTAACTTTTAATGCAAAATCAAGATCTTTACGCATAGATAATGTTAACTGGATGTCAGCAAGAGAAAAGCTTTTACTCAAGCATACAAACTTGCATGATGTCACTCCTCAAGCCAACTAGGCCTTAAGGGTTTTGAGTCAGTAACAGAGAAGCCCCTACATTCCTATCCAGTCTCCCCCAGTTTCAATCATGTTTCTATCATCTTCTCCCCACCACAAAACCTCAACTGTGTCCTTGTGATCCCCCATTACACAAAAGAACTTTTGTCGCCTGAGTAGAAGGTCTCACATCACTTCCCTATCATGTTAAAGAGCCTTAGAGGCGTTCTGTGAACACCACGAACCAGCTTCCTGTCTTGACTCATCAAGGGGTCTCTAATACCCAGCCTACACAGTCTATACAATCCCCAGTAGTCCTCTTGATGTCATTGGTTCTTTTGATTTTTCACTGTCTCCACTTTGTCGTCCGTTTCAGCTCAGTCTATTGGACATTGTCCTTTTAGCGTTCTTGTGCAAGGGTAGTTTTCATGTTGCTAAATAATAGGCTGTGACACTAAAGTAACTACTTGACCTAGCTATTGGGCAAAGGAATATATTGAACCTCCTTTATGTATCGCCTGAAGCACCAAGTTTTAATCTACCTGTTCAGCATTGAATCCTGCTTGTTTGCGTGTGGTGGTAGAGTGGTTAGCACTGCAAGAAGTTTGTAGGTTTGAACCCTCTGGCCATTTGGGACTTTTCTGTTTGAAGTCTAAATGTTCTCTCCGTCTCTGTGTCGAGTTTCCTCCAGGCGCACAGGCTTTCTTACCACAGTACAAAAACATGCATGTTAAATTGTGATTGCAAATTGGCTTTAGATGGGAGCGTGTTAGCAACATGTTCAAGGTGGGCCCGTCGGTCGCCCAGTGACAGCTGAGATGGTCTCCAGAGATCAACGTCTCCATGCATGGATTCATTTTATTAATTTTTTGTGGTATGTTTTTTTCCTTAGTTAAGAGATTGGAGTGGAAAAAAAATGGAAATGGTAGTGACACATAGGTGTAATCTATTGTGATCCCTGACAAACATGGGCAGGCACTGTGAAGGTTTGTACGAGTTTGACTTCATGGTTTTGCAGTAGGTGACACACCAGTGTTGATACCCAGAGGCATGCCATTCTACTAGACTGAACAATTTGGGACTATCTCTCAATTCCCATACTTAACAGTCGTAGTATCTTGTTACTCTGCCGTGCCATTTTTTTCCAACTTTTAACCTCCTAGGACCTGCCGTCCACATATGTGGACATTACATTTTGGGTTATTTAGATCAAAATACTCAATTTTGCTCTGCATCGGCCTGATATCCACTTACGAGGACATTATACTGCTACTGTTCTATCAAAATTTTAAACGAATATCCTCATATGTGGCTCTCATTTTTCTTAAAAACAAAAATAAGGTAAAAAAAAAAAAATCTGGTAATTCTTTGTTTTTACATTCATTGGGTCCCAATATGCCCAAATATCAAAGAGAAATTAAAAATGCATGTCGTGGAAGAGTTCGGGTCTTAGGAGGTTAAATTAAAAGTAGTAGTATTTAATTGAGTCTATTAGAGGTATATAACCTATAGTGGCTCTAAATGCTCTAAATAACACCATCAGCTGCCCTGTGGGCTATAAATTGTAACTCTTTTTTTAATAAGATGGACAAAGCACTTTGTGCCACTGCCCTCTACCTATATGAGAGGCTATGATTTAACAATGTCCTCCCTGGTAATGACTTCCTCTCATCAGCCGCACGTGTCGGATCAAAGTTCTGTTCAACACAGAAAACCCCTGGGAGCCCACTGATTACTACCACCTTCAACCCAGTCTCTCACAGGTCAATAAGCACAATTAATGCTGCACTTAGTATAAGTTTGTCTGTATGCTCATTTGTATAAATAAGTGTAAGTGTACAGCCAAATGTACACAGTTGTGCCGTGTGTGTGTTTGGTCGTGATTTATTGTCTCCTGTGTGGAAGGGAAGTCGGCTGTTTAACATCTTATCTGTTAGCGTTCTTTATTTCTGCCTGCTTTGTACGTTTACCATTAAAATATTCTCGTTAACAGTTTGTGTGAATAGGTGTGGCCGACAGTTCGACAGTTAAAGAAAACCTACTTAACCTCTAGCAGTGAGGTCCTATGGCTCTCCATCTAATCATCATCTGCTTCCTCCATGTTTGTCTTCTTCTGAAGCTCCTTGCCCTGCAGTCTCCAATTTATTTTACGCCCCTCCCCTCACCCTCTCCTTTCCCCCAAAACTGTTTGTATTAGAGCCCTAAATCAAGTGTTGGCAGTGAACTCGAAGTGGCACGGTTATGAAAATATTGCCTGTGAGAGATGGACCCAGCAAAGGAAATGAGCACAATGCATCCCTGCCTGTTGGCTGTTTTTGGGAGCCCTCACTACTTATTTAACAACAAGCAGCCCCCTGTCTCTCTGCTTGGTCAGGATGTCAGTGACTGACTGTTGGTCAGGGCTCACTGACTTGTAATGGTCCCGTGTTATTTATAGCCCCATGTGGCCTCAGAAGGCCCAGGTTTAATGAATCTCCATTTGTTTTGCCTGGACACAAGTCTCTGAGTGTGCATGCCCCTGTCAGGCGAGGTGAGTCAAGGTGGAGAGAGAGCCATACATAACTACCTCTAGTCGCTCGCTCTCTGCTTTAAAGCTGGAGAATAATGAGGATTTCAAAGAATGATTACCGTGCTTGGAAGAGGCTGAAGCTTAACCGGAAGGTCTCCCAATAATGTCAGCCATGTTTGGTCATTGTGTCTCACATATTTCTTGTCAACCAGTGGCAGTGTTATGTTATGGGAACAAGTATTCAAGGGTCCTGCTGAGAAACAGAGGTGTGATCGAGCTTGTGAGTCTTTTCGTGCTTCCATAGTTTGAAAGCTGTTTGTCAGCTGCAGGAGGAATAATTTACAGCTCTGTGTGTTTATTGGACAGGTGCATCAGCACAATGCAACACTTATATTGCTGGTGGTCTAGTTCTGGGGAAGAGGTGCAATAAGCACTCTTTAATCTAATCTCTGTATTTCTTTAGAAATT
Organism: Pelmatolapia mariae; assembly: GCF_036321145.2. Classification (NCBI taxonomy): domain Eukaryota; kingdom Metazoa; phylum Chordata; class Actinopteri; order Cichliformes; family Cichlidae; genus Pelmatolapia; species Pelmatolapia mariae. The sequence goes on along the minus strand of NC_086243.1, from coordinate 11,668,750 downwards.
AACTAAAGATGTACACCAGTTTGATAAATCTCCTTAACTTTGTCTTTTCTGTAGGGGTGTCACGATGCTTTTAAGTTTGACACAAAATGTTAGGCAGCTTGTTAAAGAACAGCACATCCATAGAGCTCCATCCATGTAAACATCAGAGGAGAAACGACACGAACGGCTCCTTGCTCCTTTTTCCTCTTGCCTTGCATCCCTCGAGCTTGACAGCGGGTTATAAAAACACACATCCATCCCGAAGCTACACTTGCAGAAGTGGCACATAACCCAGCACTAGGGTCACAGGCGTTACTAAGAGGAAATGACTCCTTTTTGATATCGGAGCTGCAGTTAATCAAAGAGAGACACACACACGCACACTTCTATAGCCACACAGGATAAGGAAGAGGCGATGGTGGAAGTAGCGGGTCGTGGGCCATTAAAAACATTGGCCACTGGGGTGTTTTTGACTATCAGGCCTAATTTGTTTTCTAATGGGGCTGAATTTTGCTCTAGCCATTTCAACTGTGTATTCTGTCGTGGGTAAAACACGTGGCCAACCCCTGAATTTTTTTTATCAACCCCTGAAGTTTTATCGTGTCTCTTCATTGAGAACAACATCCTCCACTCTAATTCAGTCTTGCTTCAGATCGTTAGAGGAAAAAAACATTGTGATGTGAGTGTTGTTTCAGACAACATCATGTGTCAGATGTGATTTAGGCCCTGGAGGAGAGGTTATGTTGACGGGTTATGCACTGCAACCTCTTAATTTCTATCACCTGCTTAGATTTGAGCTGTTGTGCTAAGGTGTGTGGAGGCTTTGCTCATTTTAGGAAGCTTTTACAGGGTTTGGGGAGGGGAAGGGGGTGCGGGGATGCTAGGTTTAATGATGATGGGACATAAAAATTCAGTTATCACCTCCTTGGTAACATAAACTTTATTATCCCAAGTGTAGTGAGGATTACGAGAACCTGCCAGGCCGTCGCATAGAGCGACGGAAACTTTGATAGATTCAGCACACAATAAGTAATTGTTGAAAGTTTGTAACAGGAGCTGTTATACTAAGAATACTGGATATTACAGCATTGGTGTTTTTATCTTCTGTATCTCGGCTAATGAGAACCATCTACACTTTTGTTTCATCTCTCTTACAGGTTTATGAAATTGGCGCCAATGTTTCTTGATCGAAACTTCAAACGGCTATCAAAAGTCAACAACTACTTACCTCCATTCGGCTTTAAAACGCAAGGTAAAGCCATTCATCACAGTTGACCCTCCACTAGTGTGTATGTTTACTGTGGATTATAGTAATTATATGTTCTGGGGTTTTAGAAGGAGTTGCCCATAAAAACAGAAAGAAGCTTCGAGATCCTGACTCTTTTTTTTGTGGTTCATGGTTCTCTCATGTTTTCCCTGATGCATGTCAGTCCTTCATTAGACCATTGTCTTCTAAATATCTTCGTTTCTAGCTCTACAAGTTTTGGTGTAATTTTCTATTTGTGTGTGTGTGCGTGTGTGCGTGTGTGTGTGTGTTTTTAAATTAGACACCAAGCTTAAGCCATAAAGATTGGTGGAGTGCCCATTTAAAGTAAGACTGAGCATGTGTTCGTTTGCCACTGTTTCTGTTACGTTTAGAGGCTGTGTGGGAGATTGATGCCTGATGTAGTGCAGTTTTGTGCCTGTAGTGCCTGGTATCTCAGATATGAGCCAACAAGCTTTGCGTGTTTTCAGTATTAATCAACATCATATTCTGGCTTGCTGATATTTTATTTTGTTCAGTAGAAGCAATGACATTCTTTATTTATCGGGGTTTTATCACTTGGCTCCTCATACTGTTTGTACTTGGCTACAGTCAGTACATACCAACCAACAATTTCAAAATGTCTCCTAAGAAGTTATTTTAACAGTTCAGACTGAATTTCCACTTGGTTTGTTTTGTATGAGTTGTTGAGAAAATCTGAGATCTAAGAAAAATAAGGCTCATTATTTCCTCTGTGACTTAAAGATTTTCTTTGTACCATTATTGCAAAGTTTGTATTTTGGACATAATATATATAATATGGAAATAATGTATTTTTCCTTTGCATGTTTGTTTGTTGCATATTATTTTTGAAAAATGGATAATTATTAATAATTATAGTCTCCAAATAATAATGCAAGCAGAGAGTGTTTACAAATTCCCAAGATGAGTTTCTGTTAAGATTGGAAAGGGTTGCAGAAGTTCATTTACAATAGACACAAGAAACTGACAGACATTATTTGGGGGGGGGGGGTTAAACATTTTTAGATCAGGCTCCCAGGTCATGCTTTTAGCTCTGATGCTAATTGGTCTCATATCAACCTTTGTTTAGTTAAACCTAATCTCCAACAACACAGTCTTCTTTCTCTTGAAGGTGAAAAAATATGTAACTGGTCACTTTAATCACTTTGAGTGATTAAAGTCTTTTTGGAAGCAAGTCTTCTAACTTGCAGATGTAGATGGACAGTTAATTTGAGACCAAGCCCCTATAAATAGACTGGCGCGTATAAAGTGCTTTTCTATTCGAAGCACTTGAAACTCTTTTACTACAAGCCTCTTTCACCCAATCACAGGCAGTTTTTTTTTCTATGACAACCTGTCTCTCTGATGGATGCATCAGGGACAACTTTAACATAATGCCCAAGGATACTTTGACATGCAGACTGGAGTGAAGGAAACCAACAACCTTCTGATTGACAGATGGCCAGCTCTACCTCCTGAGCCATTGCCCGAGGTGGAGAGAGTGTCAAAACTGCACTCACCAAGCTGTAGTTATGGAATTGCCAATCAAATCCAAAATTTGACTCTACCTACATGGGTTCTCTCCCAGCACTCTAGCTCACAGTCCACAGACTTGGTTATTACTTTAACTGGTGATTCTAAATTGTCTGTAGGTGTAAATGTGACTGAATGTTTGCTATCCCTATGTTTTTGCCCTGAAATGGACTGGCAACCTGTCCAGGATGTACCCCACTTTTTGCCCCCTGACAGCTGGGAAAGTCTAGTACCTATAGCCTGAAATTAAAAAATACTTGCTTTACTGCCTTCACAGCCAGCGAAGCATAACATGGTAATACTGGTAATGCTCTCATGGTATAACATTCATAAGTATATGATAGATTTTTTTTTTTTTTTTTTTTTTTTTTTTTTTTTTTTTTAGTAATCTCAGGCAGTCAGTCCAACCTCCGCAGACTTCTGTGTTTGTCGTGACCTTTCAAGTGATTTACATTTATTTGCTGGATGAACTCTATCTTGGGACCGGAAAATTTGATGTCTTCCAACACTCCAACGTTAGCATGTCCGCACACAGTGCTTGCACTTGTTAACTGACCTTAACACACTCCAGCACTTCAGATATCGAACAAGTACACAGTACCATGGGAACCTAAGAGATAACATTAATCTGTCTTCACTGGCGTGCTCTGTCACATTTTCCAATACTTACAAGCAGAAGGTAAAGTGAATGTTACCTTTGTGCTCTGGCAAGTTCTCCACCGTCAATTGAACGTGTACACACAGCTATCAATAGAGCGCTCCCTGTGTGAGTGTTACACCTGGTTTCTGTTTTCTCCACGGACTGTGATGGCAGTGGGGTTTCCCTTTTAGTGGTACTCATGTGGAGAGATGATACGTGTGGATCTTGAATAGAACTCCACAAAGGATTCCAAATTGAGACCACGGAGTAGCGCTAGTGGGTGGGAGTTTTATTTTTACTTTTTATTCTGCCAAGAAGTATCTTTGGGACACATCAGCTATAGCCTGAAGAAGGAAAAATAAACGTTAAGCTGCCCTGATTTGGTTTCCGGGGGGGAATAAAACTACACTGCCAGTGATCGCTTTAAATTTTAAATGAAAATCTTTTTAAATATCTTATTTCTGCAGTCTAAAGTGGACTTCTTTTTAAACTGTTAATAGACTGGAGGAATTTTGTGGTGTGAGGGTGTGAACCATAAGTTTATAAATTCCTTGCAGTGCTATTTTTGGAGAACCTGTTGGGAGGAAATGATGTGATTTGTTGTTAGTTGCTTCTGTACGTATCCATGCTTGTTTCCAGCTGTTATATTTAGTTTGGGACATTAACTTTTTTTTGTGTATGTGTGTAGGGATGAACTTTTTCCTAACACCTGAAAACTGGATCGTCATCCAGTTTGGTGTACAAATGATCAGAGAAGCTAATCTCTTTGCAAATACTAATCCAGGGTTAGAAAGCTACAGCAGACTATTTAAAAACTGTGTCCTCATCAGCCAGCTCCACAGTTTTACAAGTAAAGGAGTGATGTCCCTGCACTATTGGTGCTGTTTTCATTCTCAGCATGTCCACCAAATGAAATCACACCGACCGTTATGCAACTTTACACTTAGTTAGGAGGAAGCACAATTAAGGCAGCCAGACTGTGAGCTGGTGCCAAACACTTGAACACATCTCACATTTGCAGTCATTAGCAGTTTTGTTCTTCTTTTCTTTTTTTTTTTCACAGTTGTTAACTAATTTATCAAGGATAGTGATACTTTATCTTTGTACTGCAGATAAATTTTTGGCCTTTTTTTTTTTTTTTTTTTTTTTTTTTTTTGCGATCATCTTTCTTTCATCACAGGATTTGTTGTAGTGTTTAGTCTCCACTCTTTCCAGCAAAGTGTCTGTGTTTATGTGTTATGTGATGCTTCTGCTATTCGTCGGTGTTGCCAGTAAAGATTTTTAACATTTCAAGAGTTCCACATTGGACTAATGTCTGCACTTGCAGCAATTTGTCTTTTGGCACTACCACAAGACATGCTTTGCTGAAAGGGTTTACCGCAGGTACTTAGAGCAATTAGCTTCCATGTTGTCCTCTGAAAGAACACACTACCCATTGTGATTTTTCACTTTTCACCCGCTCGGATCCAGGTGTGGTCCTAGCCTTGTGTTTATGCTGCTCAGGGTGATACTTGACGCCAGACATTGACACCACATCCAAACAATAAGCTGTGGCTCTGCTCGCCTCTCTTCACTAGGTTAATCATTAGGATTGTTAGACAGGGTGGATGGACTATAATATGTCTTACAACCTGGGTTGAGGCCCCAGTCTAAACGCTCAGTCTGCAAAAAGAGGCCAAGAGAAACAACAAGAGTGAGAGTAAAGGCAGACGGTGTGCTGCATTATGAATATAATAAATGAAATAGAATGCTATAAAATAATGCCAGACTTTTTGTTTCTTTTAATTTTTTTTAAACGATGAAGATGCGAATTGAGGACATATTTTATTTATTTATTTATTTATTTATTTTTAAATCACAGCTGTTAAATCCACGTAGTTACAAATTCCTGCAAATGTAAGATGGAACAAAAATAGGTGCAACTCTAATGGAATCTGCACATTTGGGATGTTGAAGAAGATGAGTTATAAATATAAGAGGTCTAAAAATGGTCAGGAGGAAGAAATGCATGCAAGATCTAATGCTGGAGCTATGACTCCAGCACAATAGCCCGTAGAACATGGCAGGAATGCACGCTATGGCTAAACATCGCCGTTTCTCAACCTGTGATCAGAGGGGTGCTAGCCATGCAAGGAGACGAGTACAACACCGGCCACTTAACCAGGAGAATGTGATTGTTTGAAAACAGCATTCCACTCTGAGTGCTTTTATGGCAGAGTTTTTACATACACACGCATACCATCCTTAACTCCGTATGGCTGTTTCTCTCAAATTCACTCCTCTCCAGAATACAACAGCTTCCCCCCCCTGTAATCCCCATCACCACTATTCCTGAGGTTCACTGGTCACTCCTTATCTATGAGTGAATAAACGGAGGGTGGTGTTCTCTCTTCCTGTTTGAAGACCACCTAGATTGTTATATCTCGGGTGGTATGTTGAAATCTTTGGCAGTCTGTTTGGCCTTTAAAAGTGTGATTTCCCCCAGTTTGAGCTTTTCAAATATGTCATTTTCATTATTTGAGAACATCAACTCATCTGAGGAGCTAAAAGGACGTTCTGAGCGCTTAAAGTGACTGACTCTGATGACAGAGCTCCATTTCTAGTGCCAGATTAGTAGATGGAGTATTTTAATGTTTGATACTTGGAGCATCATTCACTGCCGAGGTAAAAATTATAAGCTTGGCAATGAATTTCACCCACATTTTGCATTTAATGTACTCGTGGATGAATTTTTAATGGGGATTTATTGTAGTATGGAGGTTCTGTCCTGTCTTTAAAATCCTGCTTTGTTTTCTTCTTTCTCTGCAGAGAGAATAATAGACAGCATTTTGACTATAACAAAAAATTACGGGCTGGGAGAGGAGCTTGACAGGTACCTGCACCCTACTCATCAGCGTCAACATGAAGTCTCTTTTTGCGTCCTTGTTTCTTCTTAATATGACTAATGTCTGGCTGTCCTGCCTTCCAGTCTCAGCTGTAAACGATGCATCGTTGTGGGTAATGGTGGGATCTTGTCCAACAAGTCTCTGGGGTCCCGAATAGACGAATACGATGTGGTGGTCAGGTAAGATACCAAAATAAAAGGGATTCTGTATAACAGCAGTGTTCTGTATAAGTTAAATAGTGTGAAGGTGGGGGGTTTTTTTGGGGGGGCGGCCGGCCGGCCCCCTTGGACAGCCCCCTTGGACAGCTTGAATTTTTAGTTGAAGGGAAGAAAATATGTCTTCTGCATCATCAACACGTGACCAAATAGGAATGCATGGTTGCTTCAGTGAGCTGGGAATCGGTGTTGTGGAATATCGAGAAGTCTCTGCTCTGTTTTTTGTTATTTGGGGGGGACTCAGTAACATACTTTGTTATGACCTTTTGTTATGCATACTTTATACACTGCCTCCACCTGACATCAGAGCTCACTGCAGGCAGACGGGCATTCCCTGGAGTGGAGCGGACTGTGAACTCGCTTCAGCCCAAAGGCGAGCACAGCAGCCCACTATTCAGCTAAACGAGCTAAAGATGAAAACGGGGAAACTCCAAAATAAAACAGGATGTACTGTTACCTTAAGTGACTGTGTCTGAGAGCTCAGGTTGAACTTAACATTCCACTTGTTTCCAGAATGACTGTGGCTTACCCAGATGTTGTCAGATGTTAGCTCTTGTGATGAGGTTGCAAGCTGGGTTTCCCTCTGGCCAGTCTTTATGCATAGACCCAGCTTATGCTTCAGCACTGCATATGTGCTTATGTGTCAGCTGAACCTTCATGTGGAGGTTTTGCTTTGTCTTTCTGTTTGCAGATGTGCTGTTTTATCTAAATATCGAAAATAATAATCCTGTGCTTTTCACTATGCTTTTCTTAAATTCCTGATTCCACTCTTTTGTCTTTCTTGCGTTGACAGGTTGAATGAAGCTCTAGTAAAAGGTTATGGAAAAGATGTAGGAACCAAAACCACCATAAGGATTACATATCCAGAGGGTGCGATCCAGAACCCAGAAAACTACGAACAAGACTCACTTTTTGTTCTATCTGCTTTCAAACCACTTGATTTCAAGTGGCTCAGACAAATGGCCTACAAGGAGAAAATGGTAAGGACATATTTGAGGGGGGGGGGGGGGGGGGGTTGCTTTGTTTTTTGGTGTGTTGTTTGTTTGTTTGTTTGTTTGTTTGTTTGTTTGTTTGTTTTTTGGTGTTGTTTTTTTTTTGTTTTGTTTGTTTGGTTTTTTTTGTTTTTTCTTCCAATGAATGAAGGTTGAAATCTTGAACTTACAAACACAAAACCTGGAAGATATTTGAACTACTTGACTATTAAAATATAAATGGATCCAAAATGCAAGCAGTTTTTATAGAACAAGATTCCTGCTTATGCTTGCATTCACTTACATTTTCTTTCATTTATTTCAGCATTTGCTTTCCTCACTCTGTATTTGTTGGTTTGATCAGCACTCGGCTGAATTATTGCACATTATTGCGCAACAATTTTGTCCTCCTTTTGAACATATAAATCAGAGCAGTATAATCTATAATCACATCCTCCTGATTACCTTCTGTGGAAATCTAAACCACTTTGTAAAAGAATAAATAAGAATATACATAACTATGCCATATACTAAATTAATATTGGGAATGTTTTAGATGATTTAAATGCTTAATGTGGAAAGGACATTCAAGGAAAAATGACCTTATTTTTTCCCTTTGCTTTGCCATGTAACAAGCCTATCGCATGTCCCATGGAATATTAGTATTAGCACATTTAATTGACAGGTTATGAGTTGCCCTATTAATCTCACAGGGTCAGACTGAATGGCCCAATTGTGTCTACGTTATCTATGAAAGTATTACCGAACATGGCTGTCTTTTAATGCCTCCTCTTCTCGTTTTGTCCTTTTGTTAGAAAAAAGCTCTCTTGGCACTTTCATTCTGTTCTTGTTGAGCAGTCTATAATATATCTTTGACTGGGATTATTTTGAATCCACTTAGCTTAAGGACAAAGGGCCTGCCTCAAAGTATTTAAGGGAACATACTAGATCCTCCCTTTCTTTTCTTTTCTTTTTTTCCCCTTTTTTTTAAGTTGTAGCATGTTTTATATCTTTATGAATTTACATTATTGCTGAGTGCTTCTATAAAGCTCCACATGTGCAGTGTTAAGCAAAACCAATCCTCCCTTCTTCTGTGAGGGGAGGTCACAAATTCACCCATAAAGGGCAATAACTTGACTTGATTTTAAATTTGGACGATTTCCCCTTTAAGGCCATTCTGTGCACCATTGCATCACTTCGAGCACTCTTCCTAGGTTTGAATCGCTCCCTGGCCACTTGCATGCACACTGAAATTTCAGTTGTCAAAACAGCAACACTTCCACTTGGAATTTCCAAAGTGGTGTTTATACACCACTTTGCATATAGTCATTAGTTATTATTAATCCATGGCTTTCTTCCACAGTGTGCCTTTTGTCGTGTCTCCCTGCCTGGTCTCACTTTGGGGGTTCTCTCTCTTTTATTGTAGGGTCTTTACCTTACAATACAAAGCGTCTTGAGGCGACTGTTGTTGAGATTTTGACGCTGTATAAGTAAAATTTAAATGGATTTGTGAGAAAGGACAGACATACAGAGGTGTGAGTGGTTAGCATGCTTCTGGTCACACTACTGACCTTTTGGGTTTGGACTCTGTGTGCTTTCTCTAAACTACAGTTTGGTGTTCAGGTCGTAGCTGGACACCAAGCTTTAGTGTCTGGCTCCAGTGATCATCCTCGACACGAAATCTGCATCAGTTTGACACAGAAGTTGATGTTTGTTTAGCCTGTGGTGAAATCTAAAAAGAGCACATGCAGGTGGTCATATTGGGATTTCCAGTGAGCAATCAAAAAACTGTGAGCACAGGAAGTGGTGCAAAGGTGCACACAGAGGTCTCCTGCGTGGGGAGGAGTGTTGAATTTAAAGCAGATGTTTGTTTGTGTGGGTTTTGTTTTTTTGTTGTTGTTAATGTTGGTGTTGTAAAATTCACATATGCAGTTTTATTAAAAATCAGAGTAGGGAGTGTATGACTTTTTTTTTTTTTTTTTTTAAGCAATCAGAATAACCAAATTATTTATTTTCGTGGTTTTGTTTTGGAAAAAAAAGTCTCATCAGAAAACACAGGATTTGGGAAACCTGCTTTATTTTCTGACACAGCCGAGTGAATTTCAGAGACCGTATCCCAGCTGGAATTTTTACAAGGCGGCTTTTGTCAAAATAGAAAGTCACAAGTGGAAAAAAACAGAATCGGGGTGGGTGGGTGGGAATGGACAATACAGTTAGGGTATGGCATAACAAACTGAAACAAAGTAGTAGTGTGAATTTTGGTTAAAGGACAAAAGAAAATGGATAGGTGGAAAGGATAATGTAAAATGGAGTAAAGGGTTAACAGCTGAGGAAAGGAGAGTGAGTAGTGGAAGTTGACGGTAAAGTAAAATAAAATAAAATGGCTTTCTTGGCTGGCTTCTGGCCTCTTCAGCCTTTGATAGTGCCCAGATTTTTGTGGCGTGTCAGATGGAGAGGACAGTGAAAATGGCTGCCTGGATAATTGATCTGGCCCCCGGCGTCTGACTCAGTCCTCTTTGATCTGCTGAGGAAGGAGGAATGCAACTCATGCGTTAATTATCAGGAAAAAGAAATATCATCAGTGTCTTCTGTTTTGAGGCTCGATGACAGCATGGCAGAATACTGACACATGTGCAGAGACCCATGTTTGACCTCCAGAAAACAGGAACATAATGGGACACACTATTTATATGGCAGGAAATCGAATGCAATTCATCTGCCATTCTAGACAGTTTGCAGTGTAAAAGTAATCCATTAATGGATATCAGTTTAGTGAGGTGGTTTATAGAATTACAATCCAAAAAAAAAACAGCCCCTCTAACTGTTCAGGCTTGTTGCTAAGAGTCTACAGTCCTAGAATAGCAGAGTCGGTCAGTTGTGCAATCTGTCGGTTTAAACTGCTTTGGTCCAGATGTTAAATGGGCTGCCTTCCTCATTAGTGCTGACCGTTGCTCCCTGGTAGAGTCTCAGTGGTGGTAGGTGTTGTTATGACTGTAAGCCGATGTGTTTAGGGAATGCTTTCATTTGACACTAGTTTCGAAAGTTGTGTATAATAAGTAGCACGTCACGTTGGTTTAAATGATAAATGAACTGTCTGCAGCAAGCTTTTATGTGCTTATTTAAAAATGCATCACACGGGCATTTAATTTGTTTGCTCACATTAAACTATTTGGTAAGAAAATGCAGCATATACCTTTAGTGAAGCATGAAGCTGCTTGTGTTACTAGGAGAGCAATATCTGTTTGCTGTTGGATTTTCTGCCTTGGCAGCAACATGAAAGAAACCCGTCAAAAGACTGATATCCTGTCTTCATTGTATCTCATTCACTAGCAGCAGGGAGAAATGCAGAGTAAACACCAAGATGTTTTTATCTGCACGTTTGATTTCACCTCCCGTGATCTCAGGAAAAACGTTCCTAAAAAAAATAATTGTAATAATAAATTTTTTTTAAATATATGCGTGCTCATTATTTTAAAACCATTTTTCTTTACTTCTTACCACACAAACAGGTATTTAATGGAATAAAACAATCATACTTTTGGTAAAGAACTATTTGAAGGAAATCCTCATCAAGTAGCAGCAAGCCCCCCCTGCACCCCTTTACTCGATCCATTTTGTTCGTGCTAGAGGGTAACATAATGTAACTCTGGACAGTTGTCCTTCGGGAGCTTTTACAGCCGGGAATTTCTTTGTGTAACCTGCATTCTTGGAGCTGGAAGGGATGAAAAACCTTTTTTACTTGCCTTCTGTGGTTATGAAAGCAAGTGTAATTTTTTTTTTTTTTCTGAAAGGTTAGTGGGTGGTACACACTTGCGCAGTTCCAAATGACTCATCTAGCCGGTGGTAAATGTGCCGGACTATCCTTCATTTATTGCAGATTTTCATGAGCCTAGAGTGCAGTCTTGGAAAGCTGGCCAGAATACAAATTAGCAAGACAGTTTCCCAATCTGTTATTTAGAGTTTCGGACACTTCCACAAACACGCAGACGCACGCAAAGAAATCCAGTCATGATCACATCTAATCCTTCTTCCTAATTGTGCCTGTCCTTTTTAATACATACACAGTCCCAAAGCATCACAAAGCTTCCAATTTCCCTTATCCCTCATTGTCTACCTGATTACAAGCTAACTTTCTCACTCTGCCTTAAAATTGGACCCCACAACGGCAACAGGCTGGTTGATTGCCACATTACATGCTGTTTACACATGTGCTCAAACACGATTTCCACGATTGCTGATATAGGTTTTTTTCTCTCCTGGGTCTAATTTGCAATTATTTTTTAAATTTTTTTTGCCTTCATGCACAGTGTGCACTCACAGTTCATGCACACACAGCCTGCATGTGTTTGTATATGTGGGGATATTTTTAAACAGATCCAGTGAAAGATATACAGCCGGTGGTAAACACAGGGTTTGAAGGTGGAGTGTCGGTGTTCTATCTCTCCTGTTTGTTTACAGGAGCTTTCGCTGCTGGCTGCAGGGCAGAGAGATAAATGATGGATGCAGACAATTTGTGGAAGAAAGTACTTCTCCTTTAATAGAAATGCCGCCAGGGGTTCTTATTCCAAAGTAACAAAATACTGGAGTGTAGCCAATATTTGTGTCTTTTGGTAATGCCAAAAAAATCGAGTGTAGCTAAAAAATCGAGTCTCTAGAATGGCAAGGTTCTCCACATTATTGAGAAATTTAAATGTAAATTCCCGATGGCTGGAATACTGGTGTGAGCCAGTGAGCTGTGTCACCCCGTGTGGTGCCCAGATTTTTGGGTTTACATACTTGTCATTTTATCCCAAAAAAGTTTATTGCAACCCTTTCACTGTGGATGAACTGCAGGAAGGTATATGGCTCTTCTTTTAAGCCCAAACATCTGTGGAGAATCCCCCAGTTGCATGCATACATGCATTCATAAACATTTACATACTTGTAAACATGGATTCTGAACGTGAACCAAGTGACTAACGTGGTGTCCGGATGTCACTGATTGCCACGAGTGTTGTGTTTCAGAAGTGAGTCACCTACATAGCCTGCTGTGATTTACACTGGGACCTGTACACTGGGTTCCTTCGGTGCTGTGTTCCAATAGAGTGGATGTTGATTAATGATGTATTTATGAGAGTTTAAGGCGACCTATGAATTGTCAAAAGGTCACCAGAAGAACTGATGTTTGTGTTGTTGTGTTTTTGTTTAGTTTTTTATTCATTTGTTTTTTTTTATAATGAGATACAAGCAGATCCTTGTGACACTGCTTGTGATCTTTCAACACGTCACCTGTTATTTCCCAGAGACTTTGCTGCACCTGCTGGTTTTAAAGGTTGTAGTGTTGTGAAGCCGTGAAGCACTGGCACGATTTTCATCTTTGCAATCGTGGAAGTTTGGAGATTTGTGCTTCCCATACTGAGTAACCTCAGAGAGACCAGGAATTGATCAATCACTGTGACCTCAGTGGGAGGAGAGGTTGTGGTATGTGTCAAGAAAACAAAAAACACAAATCGGGGACCGCTTCAGATTCCCTCCTAAAAACAAAGAGGGGGAATATTATAAATGGACCTTTAGTAACTGTAATCCCCTGCTGTGCACCTCCAGGTTTTACTGCCTACCTCTCTCCATTCAGACATTCTTGCACAAATGGCTCCTCTTCAGAGGAGCACTTAAGTGGTAAGACACTACCACTTGTAAACTCAGAGACCTGACATGTACACAGTGCTAATGACCTCCAGGCAGCTGTAATTGTGATTATTCGCAGTTTGGGGCTGCCGTTTCGTTTTCAAAATTGCTTTAAGTCGGCCCTCCGGAAATTCGGTCCACCTCGTCTGAGCCGTGCAGCTCCACGGCACAAACATCAAACACAACTACATCCTCGCTTGGTAAGTTTACAGGATTGAAAAACTCCAAAAAGTGTTACGGTTGTCAATCAGGGAAGTAAGGCCATTCGTTGCTATTGAAGCAATACTCTGAGATCAATCTGAAGAGTAGTCAAATGTAGGCTGAAACTGAAAACAGCTTCTGGTGACGAGATTGTTTGGTTTCACTGCTTGTGGCAGACAGATGGTTTACGCTGAAGGCATTTAAAGCCACTTGTAGTAACCCTGCAAATGTGAAACCTTTTTCCCTTTATCCCTCATATTTCATTGTTGTTCCGTGTGTCTGCACTTTTTACTCGGACCCCCAGAAGCTATAAACTGAGCTGGCTGTTTCACTTAACACAGCGGACCACTTTAGTTTTAAGGTGAGTTCAGTTTTGGTTTGGGCTGGAAGCCACAATGAAACCAAAGCACGCTAAAAACTCTCAATGCAAGGCTCTAAACCAAAGCTGTTGCTTATTTGAGCCTTTTTATGCAAGGACACAGGATACATACCATTATGTTTATGGACAGTCTAATTTAGGTATTTCACCAGCACATGATCTTAGTTACCTTTTTTGAGATTTTTAGCTCTGTTGTTAATGACCTTTTTCCTTGTACCATTCCTTTTTGCTTCACTTTTTCCATTTGTTTGATCCTTTCCATCTTTAGGCTTACAGTAGGACTTCTCCTCATCCTGTGGCACGCTTTAATCCTCTGATTCAAGCTCCCTTTTTTTTTCTTCTTTAATGGTTTATGTAATTGTGATTTTTCCAGCAGCTTTGAAATCACAAAACAAATACACTTAGCCTTTGTAAGGCTTCAGCTCAAGCTGACAAGTTACATGTACTCTGCCATCTACTTTAATCGTACATGCTTTTGTTTGTGGTTTCCGAGGAATCAATAATAGTCCATTTCTAATCTCAACAGCATTACTGCTCTGTTGGTACATCCTCTTCATCCTCGGCACAGAAAAATCAGTATTGCACAGATATTATCGCAACATCACTGCATTGATATAGTGCTGGAGATTGTCTCACACAGTGCATACATTTAGAACTGCATTTCCAGCTCTCTGCACTGTGTGGTAAACAATGTTTATAATTAGCTCTCAAGAAATGCTGTGAATGTTGCCTGTAGTGGACAAATGTGTGTAATTCAGAGTTTGAGGTTAAGCCAGCCCGAGCTGTATGCTGTGCTTTGATGTAGATGTATAAGCAAGTATAAGCTTGCTGTTCCTGTTATTTGGAGAATTGTTGAATCTGTGAACTCATCATTTCTGCTCATCTGCACTCAGTTCAGGCTCGTTATACTTTGAGATCCACCTTCTGACAAGACGGCAAGGAGTTGTATCATCTTTTCCTCAACACGGTTGACTGGCACCAAGCTGATTTTTAAGTTCTTGTAACTGAGTAATGTTGACCCCCTGTAGGATCTATCTCCTTGCATTGCAAATAATTAACTCGCCCAGTTCAGGTTTGTTTTAACAGGTGCTTTATTGGAGCGCACCGCCTTGTGCACACACTTAAATCTAATAATCTAAACCAATTTAACCATAAAGCTGTCGCAGGAGAACGGAAACAGTCATTTCCTCTTTGAACACAGCTCAGTGACAGCCCAGCCAGCCAATGCAGTACACGTGTGTTCACCTTTGAGCATGTGTGCGTCCGTCATTAGCAAGTGGTGTGAAAGACTCTTTCCGTAGCTTCCTATCGTGTCTAGGGCAAAGTTACAGCGCTTTGTTTTGAGAAACAAGTGCATGCTCACACAGAGGTTAGCAGTTAGTCCACAGTGGGAGCCACATCCTGTTCCCTTAAGGCTATTTGTAGGAGCTTTGAGTACAGATTGTACGCTACTCATCGCTGGAAGTGCAGCCTTTTCAGTGCAGCCTTTTCAGTGCTGCTTTAAAGCCGTTTCTTTTAACCTTTATTTACTGGATACCTATCTTATGTCATTTCGATGTTCATTGTTCATTGCTGTGTGTTTAACCTTCAATGAAACGTCCAAAACAGGGCTTATTGTTTCTCATTCTGCTCAGCGGTTTGTCGTCCTTCTCGCATGTGTTTCATTTGTAATGAACCAAATGTTTCCAGTGGGTGGCAGGTGTTTACTGCAGGCTAGCTAGTTAAGCACCAAGATTCTTTTGCTCCAAAGCCATATTAATGTAGTACATGCAGGATGTGGTTTGGTAAACTGTATATAATGTTCAAGCCCTAATGGTGCCTCTGTAGAAGCGCAAGTTGGCCATGCCATAAAAATAGATCAGTTTTCCACTTCCCCTTAATCCACCTTAAATTATCTCTCAGGTACAAGGAAGTCTGTGGAATTAATAATTTTCTTTTTGTGTTTTAACATTTATTTCCTGCTCCTGTGATGTGTTCCTGAGCCTGTGCATTGACTCTGTACAGAACTGTCTGGTTTTAATGCAGTGCAGCCTGAGGCTGAACATCACAGCCATTCATGACTTGTTTTCAGTCTTGTTCTTGTGCACAGGAATGCCACTGAATTCTCTGAATATTTTTTATGATCACTAAAACATTTGTAGTTTTATGTTTTGTTTTGTTTTTTTCTAAACCATTTGCTCACCAAGTTTTCACAGCATTTTGAAATCCACCACATCTTTCCTTCTCAAAGTTTGGGATCAAGTAAATCATTGCTGTCTGTTTTTTGTTTACATGTTACAAAGTGTTACAGCGTTTTGGAAAACAGGGTTGTGAGCAGCTTCCCACATTCCTGAACTCATAAACATACCCACCGTTCCCATCCTTCCTAACAATCCCAAATCCTTACATACTAATTGCTCATACATTTCTCAAAGCCACCTGTACTTGTCTGATCTTCAAAGAGATCCCCACCCTGTGACATTTGTGTCTATGTGCATGTCAGGTCATTGCTGTGTATGTGTGTGTGTGTGTGTGTGTGTGTTGTGTCATTAGCCGCTCTCCTTCCTAGAATAAAGAAAAAAATGCATCACTCTTTATTCAGCATACACAGACCTGCACACATCCAAACAGCTCGGCTAAATAGATTTCTGGCAAACACAAGCTGTGTTGACAGGAGAGATGAGCTGCTGTTCCTGTCGCGGCTTGCCGAGGGCACAGAGCTGGGCCTGCGTTCAAAAAGAGCCGCCACTGTTGAACCCACAAAGCCATCAGACTTGTTGCTACTGCCTCTGCCAACACACAAACACACACACACATACACACATTGCTGTATCAAAGGCAGCCAGGCGAGTGTTTGACTGTTTGAACAGGTGATTCCCATTGGCTTCATGGATCTTA
Organism: Pelmatolapia mariae; assembly: GCF_036321145.2. Lineage (NCBI taxonomy): Eukaryota > Metazoa > Chordata > Actinopteri > Cichliformes > Cichlidae > Pelmatolapia > Pelmatolapia mariae. The sequence continues at coordinate 11,652,142 of NC_086243.1, read as the reverse complement.
GGAAGCTGCGCTGTCAAGACAAGTCAATCACGCACTGTTAATTTGTTACTTGTTAATTTAGTGTAACATTTGAATTGAATGCAGTAAAGGGAGCTAGTTTCGACTCAGGATTCACTTGCATTATGTATAAACTTCTCCTTCTCCTTTTTGTCTGTGTCTCAGTTTACTAATATCCGTCAGCTGTTCTGGAAGGACTAAGTTGGGCAAGTGCCTTTCATTAGAGTTGCATAATTTTATTCAGGTGGTGTTACTAGCATGTCTGACGGGTTGTGCTAGCGACTGATGAAGCTTGTCTTGTGTAAAAAGACCCGAGGTCTCTCGGAACACCCTCGGGTCAAGGTGTGATTTTGTGATTTTCTTTCTAATGCAATATTTACCCACAGATGTTGAGTATGGATAGGTTCCCAGCAGGGTGTCTGGCTTCAGACAAAAGTGGGTCTACAAAAGATTTTTTGTCAAAATCAATTATTTCACTAATATTGATATTTCCAGAAGCCTGAGAAAATTGTAGGAAACAGAAAGTCTCAGCACGGTAATGGAGCAGTTTTGCTCCAGGGTCGGTGCATATTAACATGGCAGCACTATTATCAGCACCTATAATCATTCTCCTTATTTGGTGTTCACTTAGATTATAAAGTATTTCTTTCTCGGAAGGAAAATGGCACTAAAGCCTTAAAAAGGTTCAACTGTGTGTCGCACTATTGTCTTATCTACATCTTCTAAAACTTTGATGAGGACTTTAGTGCAGCCTCTCGTTACCACTCTAGGGCAACTGCATCCCTCACAAACTGCTAGACTTTCCTTCTGATGGGTCAAAATTGCTGGTGTCCTGCAAACGGCAACCCCCAACCTCCCCTTCATTCATTAAAGGTCCAGAAGTAATTTCCCCAATCAGTGGTAGACAGAGCCTGGCTTCTGGTTTGCTTCTTTGTTTAAGGAGGATAATCTTTTGTTGATGTTTGGTTGGTAAATTTTAGTTGGCTATCACCAATGCCATCAATTGAAACCTTTTGTTGTTGTTTTTTGTTTTTTCCCCATTTGTGCCTCTGTGACATGTCTCTAATCTGACAGTGTAAAATAAATTCTTTACCATACACAAACTGACCTTTTTCTTCTGTCCTCCATCTTTTTACTTTTCAGAGAGGCACAGATGGCTTTTGGAAGTCGGTGGCTCAGTCTGTGCCTCGGGAGCCGACAGAGATGAGAATCCTCAACCCCTACTTCATCCAGGAGGCTGCCTTCCAGTTCATTGGCCTGCCATTCAACAATGGCCTCATGGGCAAAGGAGTAAGTAACAGTGGAACTTTACTTTTGTTTTAAACTTTCACTGTAGGTATGTTGTAACTGCACACCCTTCTAAAAAAAAAAAAAAAAAAAAAAAAAAAAAAAAACCTGCACTGTGTTCAGTGGTGTAACCTGACGTGCACCCCCCTTGAAATGTAACTGTGCAGTCCAGACAAGGATAAATGCTGGCAACGGCGTCGGCCAGTTACGTAGGCTACATCAGATATCGACTTTGTATGCATAGATGAGACGTTCATCTGTTTTTGTAAGAGAATGAGAGCTCAATATCCAGAAAGAATGGGGAGGGGATTGGACTGTGTTTCCAAATGAAATGCAGAATAATTACAGCCCCACTCGCCTGCGCCCTGCTTACACAAGAGTCTTTTTCTTTTTTCTTTTTTTTAAAATAACTAATTGAAGAAAATATACAAATGTTATATAATCTGCTGATTCTGGAGCCATTTAGGGGCTTATTTTGCTGTAAGTTATGAGCAGAGTTCATTCTTGGAACAGGAGCTGTGATTAGGGAGCCACGGATTTAAAGCGTTCCGATCTTTCACTGCATTTTACTTCGGTACATTAAAAACTAGTGAATACTCGCTGTAACCCGGAGGCAGGGTGAATTCTGCTGCCGTGTCATCCCGTTAACCAGAGAATATTTTGTTTAAGAAGTAAAGTGATGAAATTTAAATTGGTGACTATCAAATCGATTGCAGAGCAGAAAAATTACAAACTAAACATCAGACTGTTTGAAATTAAATACTGGTCTGCAAGTGTATATAGCTGTGTATGCAAACAGTGTGTGTGTATGTGTCTGTGTACACTTGGCGGGGATAGGGGGAATTGGAGGGGACATGAGGAGTGTATCACCCTAACACCACCCTCTGGGGGCCACCAAGAACACCCCTGCATGAACTCCACTCTGCAACATGTGTTGAACATGTGGGCATCACATTATATATGTGTGTGTGTGTGTGTGTGTGTGTGTGTGCATAAGAGAGCGAGTGCATGATGATCTGTGTGCACGTTTGTGTTTGTGTCTGGGTGTTTGCAGCGCTGTCTGGCTGCAGAGTTGTATGATTTGGCACATTCTTTCCCTAGAAACACTTTACCGTTTCTCTTCTGACCATCACAGTGTATGTTTATGTACATGGAAATTAATGAGGAGGACTATTTGTTATACTGGTGTTTATGTTGAGTGTGTGTGGCTGCATGTGTGTAAAATAATCTCTTATTAGAACATGCAGTGGGGGGTTGGCCAGCTGCTGGTTCAGCTCCACCTACCCTGAGGGCTGCAAATCAGGGTAATGATTTAAATGGGGCCTCCCTCCCTCTGCTTTCTTCTGCACCCTGCATCCCCCCCCCCCCCCCCCACTCTCTGTTGTTCTGCAACATCCTCACACACAATCAAACACACACAGAGGCCCTTTTACCTACCCCCCCAAATCCCAGATCTCTGGCACCCCAGGGCAGTTAGGAAGCACAGCTTCAACCCTGTAGATCAGCGTGTCGTAGCAGGGGTCTACAGGCATCACATCTCAAAGGTAATAGTTAATCACCAAGTGTTCAGAGTCAGTTAGCAGCAGTGAAGTAGAACAAAGACAGAAGTACCGAAAAGGGAGGGAGGGAAGCAGATACGAGAGTGGTAGAATACATCTGTGTCAGATGCAATGAGAAAATTATAATAATAATTGGATTTTCTTTTTTTGTCATACCTGTTTTTCATTTTAATAAAGTGTGTGTGTGTGTGTGTGTTGCCCACACCTGTGTTTCTGCCACAGAACATTCCAACTTTGGGGACTGTTGCTATAACAATGGCACTGCACAACTGCGACGAGGTGGCGGTGGCTGGTTTTGGTTACGACATGAACAAGCCCTACGCACCTCTGCACTACTATGAGTCTGTCAAGATGTCCGCCATTAAAGAGGTGAGCGTTCGCACATCAGCACTTATTTCACTACAGGGTAATCCAGCATTGGAGGCACTCTAAGATTTCTTTAAATGAAATGCGGAACGACATGGGCTCATTCCTAATGAGAACAATATACTAGCTGCTCCTTACCCTTTGGCCACAGTAGAATAACCAAAGTAACAACTGTAGACTTTGATTAGGAGGGACCACCACTCCTGTGAAGGAGTGCGAGGGGGACGTGAACTGGCCTACAGCCAAAATACATTCACTACAAAGCAGTCACTGTTTGGGCTTATGGTAATATTAGTCCAAGAATTCTTTTGGGGTTCAACTTCTCCCATTTTTTTTTTCTTTAAAGCCAAAATTATAGCCGTTATGAGCTTATGGGAAAAAAAATGCTTGGAGGTGCTCCGGAGTGCTAAACAGCTCTTTGCAGTTGGCTAATGGTTGTTCTACAAATATTTAAGATTACAAGGGACTGTTAAAGCTGCAGAGGCGTCAGGAACATTTTGTGTCTGATAACTGCACCGTCAGCTCCAAGTCTCTGGATGTTTTGTGAAAGGATTAACTTTCCAAAAAATATCCCTTCACAGATCCAATATCTTCTATAGTTAAGATGTGTAAATGCCATAGCATGCAATACACAGTATTTCAATACTTTTTAAACCATTCAGTGACCCCTCGTGCCCTTCAGATGGATGTAGACTACGCCCATCAGAATCAGGAAATGCTACATTGTAAGATGAAAGCAATCACTAAACAGCTTGTTATGGAGTGATGCTTCAAAGAGGAAAAGCATGCCAGCCACACGGCCACAAGAGAGTAATGGCCACCTCGATACTGAGGTTTAAGGGCTCAGGCACATCTCTTAATTTGTCACCTGTCTGTAACTTTACGTCCCATTTGACTTGGAAAATTAAGTCAGAGCTGCTTTCATGAAAGATTAAGAGCACAGATTAGTAGAAACCAGAGAAAATGTCTGGGGGGAAAAAAAGGGAAACAAACCCGTACGTATATTAAACCATAAACAAAATGAAAGATTGGTGAAACTTCTTGATAAATTAAAACATAAATTCATGAAAGATGAAAAATGAAAATTGTCGAACTAAATTTTTAGATTGAAGTGGGAACAGTCTTTCATCAGTCACTTAAAAGATCGTTTTCTAAACGTCCTCATGACGGAGCTCTCTCTGCTCCATCAAGTGTGGATCTCTGTGTTTACACTGAAACCGAGCTGAATCAGAGATGTCACCCGTGCGCTGACATGTGTAAACCATGAGCTCAGTATGATGATAACCTTTGTCTAAACTCCCAGTAAACCTTTGGCATTTATTGTCATCATCTTCATCAGCATTGTCATCATCAGCCACACATGGCTAATTAATGTTAATGTTTTTAGCCTTTCATTTTTTCTCTCTGTTGTTTGGAAAGCTTAACCAGCACCTGAGGTTTTGATTTTTCTGGAACCGCACAACTGGTAAACCATCCAGCTATTCTTAGGCCTGTTCTTTAACTGTCTGGGTGGAGGATTAAAATCCGCAATACATGTCTATCTATGCATCCTCGTTTTTGTCATCTCAAAGCTGTGCTTGGAAATGATCTAATTTAAACTGATCGGATCAATAGTTGATGAAATGACTGTGAAAACCCACAGAGAATGATGACCTGAGGCTGTGGAGCCATTGGCATCTTTCTGCTCATCTTCCAGTTTTGATTTTATGGTCACAACTTTAACATTTTTGTCATGTGGAGTTTCACTAAAGAAAGAAGTCAGAGAGGAATAAAGTCTGACAGTTATTATTTGGAAGTTACCCAAAGACATGATTGCAACCAATGCATATGTTGCCCTGTCTGTCCCGTGTGCAAAGTGGATACGGACCGACTCTTAGTGAAGCTGAGAAGGCAGTGGGGTTTATTTCTACCCTGCTTCTCCTCGTCTCTTAGCTGCTAAAAGACGTAGGGGTCACCACAGCGGATCGTCATTAAAGCTAATGAAACACCATAAAACCAGCCAGAGTGGTAGCTAAAAGCAAATGGAGCAAACTGTCTCGAGTGCTTCCATGCTGGATTACATATTAGATGACGACCCCACAAGGTGCACTTTTCAGTTTCGCTACCTCTCTGTGAGTAGTTTACATGAAAAACGCCAACTTGTCTGCAAATATTCACAATTACTGGCAACCAAATCTGCTAGCGACCAAAGCAGCTGGAAGGAGCTTTTCATCGTGGACCTTTTTAATGATAGCGATTGCACGTAACCTTAAGTAAACATTTGCCAACTAGTCGCGGAATACACACTTTTCTCTCCCAACCAGTGGTTGCCAGCAGGTCGTTATTGTTGTTATTGCATTTTAAATGTCATTGTAATTTTGCTGTTGACTTCTGCGAAAACTGCAGGTTATTGTTCTTTCAGGCCGTGGTGTTTCCCATCATGTAATTGTAGGAGGCTTGACCCAGACAGACACACAGCCAGACCTTATAAGAGAGTCTTGAAGCTCTCCACTTTTTTTCATTCTCTCTCATAGGTCTCTTCCTCCACCCTGTGCCTCCTTGCTCTCTATCTATTCCTTCTCCTTTTATCCCTAACTATCCCACTGGACTGAATTCTTATAGCACAGCAGGACAGAAGACTGACCACCATGGCTTAACACATGCTCCATTGTTGTACACTTGAACACCCACATGTATAGACACTGGAGATATAGTAACCCTAAACTTAACATACAGTTTTGTCTGGCGCTGTTGGAAAATGTGCTGTTTAATATGCCTCCTCCCACCACTTATCCTCGTGCTTCATCTGTGATGTTGTATCTTTCTCAATATGTCCTTTCCTTTGATTATCCTGCAGTCATGGACACACAACATATCCAAGGAAAAGGAGTTCCTTCGTAAGCTGGTGAAGGCAAACGTCATCAAAGATCTGACCAATGGTATCTAAGTTTACACCCGCCCACAGTCTCCCTCCGCCATTCCCAAAAGACTACTAGCAGGAAGCTGGGAAATGGATTGACTTTTTGAAGAAGGAAAAAAAAAACCCTGGAGTCCGGGTGGCCTGCACACTGCCGGGGTTTTTATATCAAAGGATATTTAAAAAAAGAATAAAATACAGGAGGGATTCTGTGGAGAGACGCGCACACACATGTGCCTTCTGAACCAAAGACTCCTGCTGATTGAAGCGGGGGGAAACGAGCATGGGGGGAGCACTGGATCTGCGTAGTTTTGCGTCTTATCAAAAGACATTCGCAGGAACGCTCCGTCGGCCCCACACTGCAGTGTTTACCACTTCAAAGCCCCGAGTATTACATGAATGAACAGTAAGAGCAGAGGTGACACTTTATGACCCACAGAAGTCAGAGTTTAGCTTGACGTTCCGGTCAGTCTGGTGAAGAGACAGAAGACAAAGGGATGGAGAAGGACTGTATTAGAATGTGTGGGGATGGGTTGAATATTAGCAGTGCCAAATGTACCTCGTAGAGAGAAGAGGCCACCCCCCTCTCCTTCTGCTGCCTGAATGTATTCTTGTTCCTCATTGTAAATATCAAAAATAATTTTTACTGTGCTTTTTAAAAAGCTGCAGCAGCTGCCCTGATCCTCGTCTGTCACTACTTCATTCATTCATTTTTTTTCCATTCTGTCCTGACTTAAAAACTAACACTTGCTCCACCAGATGATCCCTGACACCCCCCACCTGTCACAAAGACTGGTGTTACTTTGACACACTAATATAAGCTTGCGGCTCCCCATGCTGTTTGCATCAGGTAAGAAGCCACCAAAAAGCTAAATACTAATGAAGACTAAAGCTCTTTGAGGTATTTAAAATTGAAGTTTATGTGAGGTATTTTAAAACTCTACATCTTCTTTTTTTTCAATAAAGATGTTATCTTTTGTAGTTTTTAAAGTTGACCACCTGTAAGAGAGAAAGTAAGACACTGCAATCTCCTCTTACTTAATCCTATCTTTGTTCATGTCAGAGACATAAAGTGATCCAGGGTGTTTTGTGGCATCCCTTTTCCATTCTCCTGTTGCTGCAGAGGTTTTGTTCTTCACTAAATGGTGAACTCTTAGATTGTGGAATATATATTATTGTTTTTTGTTTATTTATTTTGTTCCAAAGTCCCAGTGTTTTGGTCACAGGCAGGCCTGCTTTCTGTTCTAAACAAAAGTTTGCATTTGTGCTTTAAACTTCAGCACCATGTGCTTCCCCAGAGACTGCAGCATCATCTAGGCTTGTGGCAGAAGTAGCCGTGCAACTGAATCTGCTTGAAACTGGATGGGTGTTAAATGTCTGCACCTCTTCATTTTCTTTGTTTTATGCAGCGTTTGTTAACACAACACATGTGACCTTCTGTGACAGTTAAGAAAGAAAAGAAAAAAAAATTCCACAGGTGATAAATGCCACCTTCAGTTTGAAATTAATGTGCTGCTGAGGCCTTTGCACTTCTCACATGGAGATCCTGTTACAGGCTTCTCTGTATTTTAACATTGAACATATTCGTGATCTCTCACTCACACAAACGCGCGCATACACACACACACACACACACACACACACACACACACACACACACACACACAATCTCCTTCAAACAGTGAGGGAGAGCGAGAAGATGCATATGTTCATCATATTATATGAATGCGATAATCAGCTTTATATAGTGATGGTGCATTTTAAAAACTGCTTTACCAAAGCAGGGTTTATTTTACTTTTTTTGTGAATAGGGTTTTCTCCAATTTTCTGTCTTTTTAACTCTTCTTTTGGAACTGTAGATTGTATACACGCACGCGCGATGCATTGCTCTTTTTGTTTCCTTCATGCTCATTAGTTTCCACACGCTGCCAGGGTCATGCATCGTCATGTCATGCCCAGTCCCTTTCGGAATGGTTCTCCTGGGTTTGAAAATGGATACTTTTTTTTCTTTTTTGGAAAACTGGGCCCTGTTTGGAACTTTTTCTGAGAGCAAAAGGTACAGGGAACATCTGAGCATTGCACTATCATGAGGCGCTGTCAGTGCCTTACACCTCATCACCTGGAAGCTGTAGTGAGGAGTGTGACTGCTGTGAAAGAGAACAAAGGCAGCTGATTCCAGTATGTAGGCGCAGCTCCAGCTCTGGGTCAGGACAGGTCTCATTCCTGGGGTTTGGGACCGGTCCACTTCATGTATGTACTGTATGTACATTGTATACAATCCAAGGTAAAGTTGAAGCCCTATACTGTTTTGGGTTTTATGTTTTAGGGGAAAATGATGTGTATATATTGTACTTTAATAAACAAGATGGCTACTTATAGTTTTCAAATGATTTAACCTGATTTAAAAAAACAAAAAACAAATATTTGCTGTTTGAACCCTAAAACACAGAAAACTACCAGTATAGTCTTCAAAGCTACGAGTCTAAGCAGATCCTTAATTGGAAAGGAGCCCATTTCTGTCTTACTTTTTAGGTTTTTAATTTTTATTTTTAAATGAATGCTGGATAAGTTCACATGTGTTACATCCAAATCGCCTTTTTTCTTTTCTTCTAATCTGTTCAAAATAAAGCAGAATGTATTTGCTTTTGTTGTTCGTGGTATTTATAAATCTTTTATTTTGAAGCATCAACAGGAGGTCAAAGTGATTGAACGTGTTAATAATTCTTTTATATATATATATATATATATATATATATATATATATATATATATATATATATATATATATATATATATATATATATATATATATATATATATATATATATATATATATATATATATATATATATGACACACACACAGTTACAAAAGGCTTTCTGTTACCTAATAAAAAGGTTTGTAATGGAACTTTGTGCATGTGGTCTTTTCATTTTATTGTAAATGGCCTTATTGGAGACATGCATGAGTGTCCAAACTGATTGTTTGTGCAGGAAATTAATTTGATGTGGTTGGTCCATCTTCTGCTTTTAATCTAGCGTTTATCACAAAGTGCCAGCTCTGGGCTCAAATATGTCTGCGGTGTGGCCCTCAGTGTCTTAGTCTGGCATGCTGATAGTGGAGCAGTCCTCATGAAATGTGCAGCAGGTTGGAACACCGTCTGCCTCCTCCCGTTTCACTGGATACAGAGTGCAGGAAACCCAGTGGAGATGAAGGAGGGATGGGATGGAGCAGTGCGGAGAAGGGGATTTCCTCCGCTGATCTGTGCTCTGTATCTCCAACCTGCAGAGCCAGGGGAAATCATTTTTCAATCCTCCAGCGACCAGGCTTCCTCTCTAATTCACTCTCCTTTTTCTCTTGTGTGTTTATCTCACTCCCTCTGTTACTCGTTTCCCATTTTGTGCTCTGCTGCGCTGTTCACTTCTCCCTCTTCACCTGCTCGTTGCTAACAGGGATCAAATTTCACTGGAAGTCATGAGGGACTCATTTGAGACACACAATGAATACACGGTACTATTCAGCTGCCGCACACCAACTTTCACTTCCCTGCAAACGTGATCATAAACCACAGCTGTGAGGTGAAGGAAGACAAGACGCCGAGGGCCCTTAAAGCGCCTCCACAGCGTCCCATCCCATCCTGCTGTTAATGGGGTGCCAGAAACCCCCCCCCCCCCCCCCCACCCTTACACACACACACACACACACACACACACACACACACACACACACACACACACACACACACACACACAAATAAGTCACGTCTCACTGGTCACCGCAACCGCAGAACTCGAGCTACCCTGACTCGACAAATTTCCTGACGTCCACAAGGGTGGGATCGAGTGCTCTCTCCCTCCCTGCAGAAAGGGGAATATTTGCCACCTGGGATCTCCCCGAGGCAGCTGGCCGGCCCGTCTGGCTGGAGGCGGTTGCTTTCGCTGGTCCGGCAGACAGGGGTATGAGCAGGCCTGCACCTCTTCAGCCGACAGACTTTTTATTCTGAGCGACAGGTTCCCCCTGGCCCCACCTCCTCTCTGAAGGCTTGGAACAGAGAGGCCACGACCTCCGAGCCTGAAATTCAAACTCCTCGTAACAAAAAAAAAAGAAAAAAAGAAAGTTGGAGAGGGTGAAAACACCCATTCAGACACCCGTTTCTCTCTTCCCCTGCTCTGTTTAGCTAATGCCGGGTCAGCTGAGATGAACATTCCCTTTACCTTTGTCTGTGGATCTGACACACCTACAGGGCCTGTCATGCTCCTGTAATGCAGATGGATGTGTCTTCCTGTCCCGTCAGCATCTGAACTTGTCCTCTGCTGTGCCTCATTCTAGATCATCAGCTGAAAGTTGATACGTATTGGATTATGGATGGAAAGATATATATGTATATATTTTAATGCATATTTTATTCCCAGAGGAAAATAAATATATATTATTAGTAGTATTTCCTGGCCCGATTCTTGATTATCCAAAGCAATAAACAAAACCTTGTGTGCATAGACGTTTGACTATTGATTGATTTGATTCCTTAGCTCATCCCTTCAGCTGTGCCTCCGGGAGATAGAACTGAAGCCAGAGTGACACTGTGAAGTTTCACCGCTGTTTACTCTGCGCACGCTCCATCCATCCATCCACGTAATAGCAGCCCCAATCAAGCCACATGCCGACGCTTTGCTTTATGATTTGTTTGTATGAACAATGATACAACAAATCTGGAGGACGCCTGCAGGAATGCAGCTTTGAAATGCTCGGCTGAGGCGGTAATTACTGGAGATTTATCAGCGCCGTGTGTTCACTTGTTGAGCTAATGTGGAAACGGGGTGCTGTGCAGTCCGCTGTTTTGCTGCTCTCGGAGCTTCATTGTGCTCTCTCTCCCTCTCGCAGGTGTGGCCTGGGGGCTTTAAAGTCAGTGTATTGGAAGAGAGGAGTTCCCACTTGAAAAGTGAAAACAAATTTAAAAGTGGGAAGAGGCCCAAGAAAAGAGAGTCACCTTTTGGATGAAGAAAGGATAAATGGGCGACAGGGGCAGTGACCTGTGCCTCCAGAAGAGAGAAACGTTGGAGAGAATACAAAAATATACTCCGAGTCTCCTTCACATGACAGCACTCTTCTCTCTCCCCTCTGTCTCCCAAAAAGTGATTTCCAGTGCTTCTCTGTGTTTTCTATGTGTAATACCTTTGCTTATATTGCTAAGTAGACTGCAGTCAACAGGAATTAAGAAGGGATTATATATAAAATAAAGAAATGACCTGTTTTGCAAGTATCTCTATGACCTACATTACAATCAATCCAGTCCAATACCTCGATAGAACTGTTAGTTGCAATTTCTGCTTCCCTCTTGGCCAGATCTCTCTTAAAAAAGACATTTTAATGTCAGTGACACTTATTTTACCTGCATAAATAAAGGGTATATAAAATTGATGTCGCCAAAAATTTATTCCAGCTGTTACCTTGTAATCGGAATGATCTTTCTTGCTCAAAATGGCTTGAAATTATAGGTCAACAAGCCATTTGCGGTAGTTGAAATACATGCAATCACTTTTTGGCTTGGCACATCTGGTCCTGAATGTGAGTGGACCCAGCAGCTCATCCCAAAAAGACGGGACTGCATGTTTGGTCAGCAAACGTTCTGGGTTCACTTGACACACCAGAAACATTTTGATATTAAAAAAATATCGTCCTCGTAAATTCAGTTTTATACTGTTACATAGGAAATGAAAAATTCCATTAAAACCACAACAGTGGCCACGTTATGGCTTGCCAGACAGGAGGAGAAGGAGGAGGTCTGCAGTAATCCAGTGCCTGTGTGTGTGTTTGTGTTTGTATGGCCTGGAAATGTGTGTGTTTTGCTTGCATGGGGTTTAACTGTAGGTGTACAAACAGTGTCATGCTGTAATTCCCTTTAACAATACTGAACAAGTTCATCGCCATGGCTCACAGTGATGGATGATGTGGACACACTCGTTAGACACACTTGGATTTGTCGTGCCCTCTGCTCAAACTGCCACCTGCTTGCTGCCTCATTTGAAGTGGTGCCTGGCTCTACCAAGGAGGGAAACTTACATTATTTGGCAGATAGAGATGATATGTGTGAAAACTGCTTCAGGCATATTGAAGGAATCAAACAAAGTTCAGTTTTGACATCTCTAAACGCTTGTTTTGACATCTTTGATTCATCAGTAAGTCCCAAATATTCCAGAATTTTATGATCCTGGCGGGTCTACCTTCTCTCCTGTTGTTACTGAGCTCATCTTTCTTATCTGATGGTACATTCCTGCATGTCAGGCACCTCAGCTGTGCGCTTTGTTGCCTTGTTGGTTGCTACTATTAATAGTACTGTGGCATAGACCAGGGAACCTCCCTGCATTTGTCTCTGCCTCAGCAGAGTGGGCCTGCAGAGGACAGCTATTTACCCAGTCTTTGTGCTCGGCGGGCCTCAGTGTTTGCCCTTCAGGGAGTGCCTCTGCTTGAGGGCCTTTTCGTGTGAATGTGGGTGGGTGGGTGGAGTGGGGTAACAGAGAAGAATGGGATAAACCCTATAGGATGGAGAAGGAGTGGGAAAGGTGCTTGGTTTGGATTGCAGTGATCAGGGGTCTGGGGACTGTCACACTCAGTCCTTTTGCCCATCCTTCAAATAACAAGCCCAGGCCAGGGTAGGACATTTAACATCTGAGGGCATGATTGAGCGTGTGTACATAATGACGTCCGGTGGGTGCATGTGTGCATGGAAAGATGACAGAAGACTACAGAGGCACAAAGGGTCAGGGAAAGGACCCAACAAGGGATGCAGAAATAGTGCAGGGCAGTGACCAACGTCTTTCGCGCCGATCGTCATTTGGGGTCCCAAATGGATCACAACTCACCTATGCATGTCTCAGTGTGCGCATTCACCTGGGATATACTGAAACTCTCGACATTTATCAGTCCCGGTGTGTAAACAATGAAGGCCAAGAATCTTCCACTGGAACAGTTTTCCAGAAACGCTCCGTGACCATCGCATATGACAGTCTCCCCCACTCTCCCTCCCTCCCTGCTCCCAGCGCAGGAACAAAAAGACATCTGAGCCATGCAGATGAGGAACAAAACTCAGAGCACTTTGTGCAGCCGCCACTGCGCTCCAGTTTCACAAAGTCTCTGACAGGGGGAGCGGCGCGCTGTTTTTACGCATAGCCTCCAGTCCAGCAGCCTATTGTAGACATTGTAAAGTAGCCGCGTAGTACATTTGTGGAGAGGACACAGCTCTGATAAATGGATACCTGAGTCCAGAGTAGAAGAGCTTTTACCAAGAGAAAAAACAAGATATGCGCTTTTTGGAGACGCGGACTGTAGCTGCGTAAAGGCGTGACGCATGGACTTTTTTCTTTTTATTTTGAAGTCAGATATTTTGACCGACAGAGGAGAGGTTTTCTCCGTTTGAACTTCAAATTTCAAATCAATCCAAAGCCAACAGATCCACAAAAAGAAGACAAAAGGGCTTTCCATGTGATTTTTTAAACCAAACTGTGACCGCACAGTCTATTCTCGGACGTTTTGTCGTAAAAGAGACGCAAAGCGTGCTTTGAAAACTTATATAGTCATTAACCATAAGAGCTGTTTGGAGACAAGACCGAACAGGTTACTAGAGGTAAGAAGCGGAGAGTCATGCCTGGAAAAACTGGCTTCATTTCATTAAACGCTGGTTTGACGTGTCAGCGGAGACGTAGTACAAGAAGCAGATTGAGGGCAAACATTTCTTGCACTTCTGACTCTTTGACCGACTCTCCTCGCTTTCTCTTTCTCCGCGTTGAATTGTTTGTGTCACCGCAAACAAACTCCCCGCTAATTAGATTTTATATAGGCAGTAACCTGCCAACACCAGTTAGCTGTAGAGGTTTATTTTCTTCGTCCTGGGTAGATGTAACCGCCTGCAAAATGTCTTTCTTGACAAGTTATTCGGTCTCGTATTTCAGACCAGAATATCGTTTCCTTTAGACAGCTTCAGATATTTTCGAGAGGGCTTGTAGAAACAAATATCTTGAAGTTTAAAAAAGGTTGTTTTTTTCATCACAAATAATACAGAGTAACAAAATAATGGTAACAAAAAGATGGGAAACTGCCCCATCCTTTGGTTATATTTGATTCCATAGTTCAATCAGACTTGAGAGCCATATAAAACACAATGAACTAACTTAACTCACTGGTTATTACTGTGTATTTACCATCCACTGTCTCTGTTCTTGTTCAGGGTGCTGAGACTCTACAAGAAGCCGTGACAGGACTCCGGCCATAGAAAAAAAAAGCATTTTTGGCCCCACATAAAGGAGGAGGAGGAGGCGCTTCTTGCCTTGAAGCTGAGACGTTTTTAGATGGATTCTTTATGTCTGCTTCAGCACCGGAGCAGACGGTCTGCTCTGAACATTTGCAAGCCGTGACAGCACGTTACAAAACATGACGCATCGTAGCGTATGGATTGCCAAAAACATGAGCTGCTGCACCCAGCGCGGAAGAAGGAGAAGAAGAAGAAGCGGCTTCCTTGTCCTCTGCGGTGCGGAGCAGGACGCGCGCAGGACAGCTGGTAAGGCGCCATTCAGGGTCCGTGCAAAGTTGCTCGAGAAGTGATTTAAGACTTTGTCACAGCGGTTTAGAGTGATGGTGCTAATATCTTTATGCTTGCTGTAAAAGCAGACCGGGGCCTCTTGTCTTCGTGTTTGCTGTGACAACACTGAAATGATCGTTTGATGTTTGATTTGCTTTCACCTCAGCAGCTCTCAAACCTCCCCGCACGCACCTGCCAGCTGCTTTGGACTCCTCTGACTCTTAGGATCACTGTGACCTGGATTCAGAGCTGGGCTTCATTCACTGTTTATTGGGAGGGCATTAATGAAACGCAGTCTCGTAGGAGGGTAGTGGATGTGTTTGTTCCTGTGGTGCTTATAAAGTTAAGTTATATGAGTTATAGTCAGAAGTGTTTACAAGGTGCCAGAAGGGGAAGGGGGGCCTCGGAACTGCGGAAAAATATAAATCAAAGGAACTGTGGTTTTATAGGTGTGTGTGTATTCTCAAAGAGAGGACAGTGGCAGTCAGAAGTCCTCCAGTGTGATCCCCTTCTGTGGTGGGCTGCAAATCTAAATATCAAAGTGCCGATTACACACATACAGAGAGAGAGAGAGAGAGAGAGAGAGAGAGAGAGAGAGAGACATACAGCTGCGTGTGTTCTCCTCCTTTCCAGAGGCTTTGAGGGGATCATGGCCAGATGAAGTCTTTAAGCTTCAGGTGTTGTGACATTCAGGGTATTTCGTGTTGATCACTCTGGCTTTACCGCTGTGTTGCTGTTTCGGGATCTATTTCAACTTTAATCTGTATTCTTCTCGTTCCTTGCATTCAGACTTTCAGCATCCGGTGATTTCCCTCCTGAAATGTCAAGATTCGTCTGCTCAAAAATGTGATTATGACTAACTGACTCACACATTTGTACATGAACTTTCATGCTTACTCTCTGACTCAATGACCCTGTGACTCACACAGTCATATACATACAATGTCTCTCTCACACACACTCACACACACTGATGAGGCCCATTTGGAGGGAGGCGGGCCTCTGATGTTCAGAGCCACTGAGAGAGTCAGCAGTGTTTTCTCGATTTTTCTCATCTCAGCACTCGATGAATCTCTGTGTGTCCAGGCGCTTTGGCATCACCTGAGACATGTCGCACGTCCCCAGCAGGCGTCGCCCACTGAATTTCTGTAAAGCCTGTGAAAACTTGTCATGCCATTGAAGCGGCCTTGTTTTTACTTTACTCTGGATTGTTTTAAAATCTCCAGTTTGTTCTCAGGAGGAACCTGAGAATTTGGCCTCGGCTTCAGGCATCTCACACTCGCCCGTCACGCTGCCACAGCTTTCACTTCCTCCAGTCAAAGGTCACGGGGGTCAGTGGCCCCGCTGAGGGTCAGGTACAGCCGGCCGGCATGCTCTCTTTTCCAGCAGCCTGCTGATGTGTGGTCTGGCTTGTTTTAACTGGCATGTGGCTTTGCAAGAGTTAGCGTGCCGTTTGTTGGTGTTACGGTGTTAACTCTTTCTTAATCTGACGCCAGCCGGGGTCGCAGAGGAGCTACTTAAACACTTATAATCAAAACTAAAACACGAGTTAATTTAAATAAAAGCATCCTCGTTGATAGACTTGGATCCGCTGTGACACTATTTGTCTTCCCCTCTGGTTTTATTACTCACTAAGCCTTCATCCGCAGGGCCTGATACCTCAGGAATTACGCGGTGTGTTTAATTTAATATTCTGGGACATATTGAGGATAAAAACACTCATATCTTTTTTTTTCTTTAAAGCAAGATTGCATCTCTCAGATTTGCCAAAAAAAACATAACCTCTGCTTCTCCTGACAATCAAGGGGAATGAAGTGAGGAAAACAGCAGAAGGTAGGGGGAACATTCAGTCACTTCTGGAGGTTTAAAAAAACCCAAAAAGTCCCACAAAGTTTAGAGCAGAGTCGTTTTAGGGGGGAACTTTAAACAAAGTAACCATAAATCTTATAAACTGATCATATTGACCATTTTTAACATCACACATCTGTCTCACCAGGCAAAACCTGTTAACTTTAAAACAAGCTTTAAAGCAGATGAGAACTCGATAATTTAGTCCAAATAAATAATATTTATTAAATATTGATCATTAGAACAGCATCCATCAGAGCACAGAGGTTATTCTGAACATCCTGCTTCTCATAGGTTCATTTTGTTTGAAAATAAATCTTTCATTACAGCATGTGTGCTTTAAATCGAGCTGCTCAGATTAGAACGACTGATAGAAAACTGACACTCTTGTTTAACCTTCAGAATGGCATCATGAGGATGACGTAACACTGTTTGTTATCAAATTAATGATAGATTTGGTGAAAATGAACAGAATGATAATATTAATAATTAATCAGTAAAGTTTACTCACCAAGCCACTGACCTATCAGATGATTAGAATTTTTTGTATGCATTCAAGTCAAAGGTTAAAAAGTAAATGCCTCCAAATAAGAACTCACGTTGTACGTCTGTCGTGGGAATTTAAAGAGAAACGTGATTGCAAAGTAATTAAACTATGACCAAATACCCTTTATGCCTAATCATCTGATAATGTCTGGCTGTATATTTCCGGGATCAGTCATATTGACAACACGAGAGATTAAAAAGCAGATAAAGCCTTGTGCTTTTAAGAATAGAAAAGCTGATTTCCATCACAAACAGTGAAACCTACTCATTGTTCACTGAGCACATTAATCTGACTGACTTCAGATTAAAGCGTATTAGTCATTTCACAGCAATACTGATGCAGTGCAACATTCAAGCAACACACCAGACCACAATCTTTTCAGATTAATGGACATCCGCCAGTAAAAGATGGATGCGTGCTCTGCGCAGGGAGGCTTGTCTTCGTCTGCGCCTCTGCTTCGGTGTGTGTAACGTTACTCTGGCTGTTTTGTCCCAGCACTAATGGAGAGAGCGCAGGGAGAGAGATTGATTATGCAACGTGAAGTGCCACAGGGCAACTTCAATCTGGAAGTGCTTAGAGTACGCAGCGAACCACAGTGATTCCTTCAGGGCAAATTGAAGGAGGCATGATCTGACATAAAGGAATTTCAATTTGTTAGATGTATTCCTTCAGACAAATGCTTCCCATGCTACTTCTGTTTTCTGTGTCCCTGCTTTTGTAGCGCTGGACAATCTCGTGTAACTACGCAGGGGGAATTACTCCTTTCTGTGATCTTGGATTGTTTTCTTGTTGTCGAGCACTTTGGCTTTTTTTTTTAAGTTCAAACACTTTAAATTATTTAGAACAAAGCAAAAGTTAATACGTTTGGAGCCGCTGATGAAACATAAAGCTTAACCTTTGTGCTTATCGTAAAATCTCCCTCTTAAAACAACTTTTTCTCCAAATACTGAAGAATGTTAACTAGCCCAGTGCCATGTTTGTGTCTCTGAGAGCGCTTTTTGATACAATAAGCTGTATTCTTCTGAAATTAGCAGGTCAGATTCATTAATCATAGCGTCTGAGGGCCGCTTTGAACTATCAGGCCAGGTCATTAGAGCCAGCCTGTCTGGGGTGGGAGAGGGTGACACGGAAACACTTTGGAGAGCGCTGGTTCAACCAGACCCAAGTCACACTAATAATGACCTGCGTGTGTGTGTGTGTGTGTGTGTGTGTGTGTGTGTGTGTGTGTGTGTGTGTGTGTGTGTGTGTGTGTGTGTGTGTGTGTGTGCGCGCGCGCACACACATGCGTGTGTGTGTGAGAGAGAGAGAGAGAAAGAAAGAGGGAGAGTGTGTGTCACTTATAACCACTTTTCTGAGAGCTATTCTCAGGCACAGTGTGGGCTTAATTTGAAGAAATAACAACATGAGATTGGAACAAGAAAAGGTTGCAAGGGTGCAGGAGGGGGGGGATTGTGGGAGAAGAAATTTCAGTGTGGGTGTGTGCATGTGTGTGTGATTTGCACTGCCAGTTTTTCCTGGAAATATAAGCTTTACAGTGTTTTGGCAGGGGGGAAAAAGGAGTTTATGACAAATGCATGTGTGCATGTGCGTGTGTGTTTTCTATCTATTCCTGTCCATCCCTCTCTGTTCTCCCCCGCTGTCCTTTCTGCGGCCTTTTAAGCGCTGCCGTCCTCACAAACACCGGAAAGTGAAATCCTATCCTCCGATCATCGCTCCAGCATAGCTAAAATGTGTTCCCATTTAAGGTGAGGCTCAACCAACGGCTCTCTGTGTGGCTTCCTTTTAAAACCAACTTAATCAGGCAGGAATTTGGGTTATTAGGGTCAGGGACACTGGGAAGCAGCTTTAGTGAGAAGCAAAGTGAAGGGAAGCGAGACGGTGAGGACACAGATGTGTCGCATCAGCTGTTGCTGTCTTTAACTCATGGGAAAGCAGGCAGTGCGCAGAGAAAGGTGGTGTCCCGTCTAATTTACCTGATTGGGTCACGAGACGCTTACAGGTCTGATGCATTGTGGGTTTCTGTGTGGATAATTAGCGATAACTACACTTTAGCTAAACTTTCCAGTGACCCTGCACACTTAATCTTGTCTAGAGGCGGTGGTACTAAATTCCAGCTGATGTGGAAAAATCTAGAAGGTTTATATGCTCATTATACCGGAAACCTACTGAAAGCTGGTGTTTTTCTAGCTCTCCTGCTAATTTTAGCAAGGTATTCGCCACTTTAACATCTAAAATTTGGCAACAGATACAAGCAGTGTCAAACACAAGCTATCAGAAAAAATCACATAGATTTTGAGTTACTCTATTATTGATTATTTAAGGCTGATTGGGAAACCAGTTGTGTGAGTGACAAAGCAGTTACACCGATATTCAACAGATTTGGAGAAACATTAGCATTCATTCAGTTGTGTTTGTGTCCTGCAAAGTTAGCAACTAGAGGGTGAATTCATTGAAACAGTTAGCTTCTAAAGTAGCAGACATTTCCTTCAGATGATGAGAACAAAACTGAACTAAAGTAAGAGTGAATGCTGGACATGTTCCCGCCACTTGCAAATGAAAAGCTTTAATCAGCGCGGTTAGCTTAACAAAGCTAAAATAACCTCTCTGTTGCTTAGCTAAACTATCGAACCTTCAGACCTTTTTCTGAAGGTTTGTCACTGCGAATGAACCCTTTACACATTACACGCTGACGTCTGATCCCTTTTCACTACAAAAATATTGAGTAGTGTAGGATGTGACAACATTCGCCATAATTCATAGACTGGGACATGTGCAGCAGCAGATAATAATGGATCAAAACCTCATATCTCAGAGCCTTTTTGCAGCACATACAGATATCTGCAAACACTGATGATACATAATAAAATTATCGGGGGTTTTTTGTTGTTGTTTTTTTTGTTAAACCAAATCTTTCTACTTTTTCCTAGCACATCAGTAGGTATTACTGTACTTCTGGCTCTTGGAGGCTTTAAACCAGTTTAAAAATTCAATGTGCTTTTTTCCCCTCATAATGAAATGTAACTGACAGATTTATGCAAACATACAATCAACAGAAACATCAAACGTTCATTGTATGACGAATTTCTCAAAGAAGGTGTAATTAGTAAGGTCTATATAAGGCATGCAAGACATGTAAGAACAAATGGAAGAGTCTGATTTGCATTTCTGAAATTTCACACCGCTGCAATGTGGTCACTTTACATTTTTACTTGCTTAGTCACACAATACTTTTGATAATTTCCTCTCCGTTGTCTCTGTTACAGCCTCAGCTTTGTGCTTCATTGAGAACATGTTTCCATTCGTGGAGTCAGGTGGCTTTGGCCATTCAAATGACGACAGCGTTCTCTCTCTCTCTCTCTCTAACTCAGTTGCAATAAAGCCATCAGGGCTGCCGCTCAAGGTTAGCGCGCTGGTTGTGGATGACACTTTTATGACCCACAGAAAAATGCATTTTACCGTGCTTGTTGTGACCCAATGATCCCAGCACTTTGACAGTCTGCCGTAACTCTTTCTGGCAACCTGACCCTAAATGTGTGAGGGCGTTAATCTAGAACTGTTCCACTTCAAACACATTGCTCCCCATGAAAAGTGCTTCATCCCACTTATCCCACCAAGAAACCATTAAACACTTTTTTTTTCCTCTGGAGTTTCCTCGCTTCAGAGAAAGCTGCAGGGTCAGTGAAGTAAATCACTTATCACTCAGGTTTACTATTAGGCAGCCAATAAGTTTAACTCCAATAGGTACGTCTAATGAGGTCCAGGTTGTGGTGTTTAACTGCTCGAGTAAAGCATTTTCTTTTCTGTTCTTTACTTTTTGATCCAGATTAAAGCTCATTGTAGCAGTATCTCTTAAGTTCATGTGGCAAATATGTAAGCAAACAGCTGCCTGTTTACACATAAAGCGATAAGACTTCTGTCCACGTGATGAATGTAGGAAGCAGGCCTATCAACTATCAAAGAAAAATATTGGTGGACTGAAATTAGAACCTGTCTTTAGCAGCCGATTGGTCGCTGAAGCTGCAGAAATCATACATACACCAAAGGCTACTCTTTTTAAGTATATCAAATCATTTCATTACATAACAATAGACTCTAAACCGTCCATTTCCTTCTGTTTGTCCAGCTCAGGGTTGCAGAGAGCTGGAACCTATCCCAGAGTGTAATGCAGAGTACACCCTGGTACAAGTTGCCCGTCTGTTGAAGGGCTACCACGGAGAGATAAACATTCACACTCGCAGTCACACATGCAGCCAATTTAGAATCATAAATTAACCCAAAATGTGCTGGAGGAAGCAGGCACAGGGAGAACATACAAACTCCAACCTGCAGATTCAAACCCAGGATCTTCTAGCTGTGAAGTGACGGTGCTAAACCACTGTACCACCCATATCTGAAAGCTGTTACCTGTGTGAAAGACTGTCGGACACCTACGGGCTCAGATGTTGTCGCTCAGTTATAAAGATGCAGACAGGGGGTGAGGTCATACGGATTCACTCCTCACCATCCTCTTCCAGGCACTGCGGTGTCCACACCTCTGATTATCCCGGCCTCCTCTGCGTGGCCTCAAGTATGTGTGCGTGTAAGCGTGTGTGGGAACTGTGAAAAATTAACAAAAATAGTTCGTGTTTCTGTGGCAGGGAAAGGATTACAAGAAAAGACCAACAGGCGGAGAGACTGTACGTGCACACATGTGTGTGTTTCGGGGGGGGGGGGGACCTATCTGAACCGAGGCATGGGACCTGCTATCTGTTTCTCATTTTAGCGCCGTTCTGTGGTTTTCCAGCAGTGACAGGCCAAGGAGTGGAAACTGGCACTAACGAGCAATTACATCCTGCCTGCCTGCCAGGGATTATGGGATTACAGGCTGACCGGGCTTCAGTCTGCGCTCCCTTTCTGCACTCTCATTTTGTCATTCCCTTGCCTTCCTTGTGTTCGCGCTTATCTTTGCTTTCAGACCTCTCCCATTCAGTGGTTCAATTATCTTTTTCTAATTTTTCTTTCCCCTGGAAAGTAACCCATTGTCTATTTTTAATTCTCCTTACTCGTTTGTTCATTATTATCTCATTCTCCTTATCGCTCCTCCTCCTCTTCCTCCTCCTCCTAGCCTTTTCTCCTTTTGACTTCATGGCCCCCTCACATAGTTTAAACATGCTGTCGTTAACCGCTGAAGAGTGAAATTGGTTTAGTCGTAAAGGGGAAGAAAGGACACTTATCAAGAGCAAAATACATTTAATGTGCGTGAACTTTTAATAAGAAGGGTGAAAATGAGAAACAAAGGGTAGAGGGTGAGAGTCAGGAGAATGGCACGTTAATGTCTGAGTTTAAGACGTAGCCCCAAATTACAAATTTGTCCCAGAAGACGCAAGTTTTTACTGTTTAACGCCCTGGAGTGTTTTGTTGTACAGATTAATGAAAAAAAAAAACCTGAAAATCCTGTCAACAGCATGTTACAAGCAAGATTAAAGTAAAGTTCACACTGGTTAGATGCATATATCTGTGGAGCTTTGGGGCACAAGCTGATATTATGCTACCTTTTGGAGGGGACCTCCCCAGATTTCTTGGTGTCTGGTAGTGATCAGGCGGCTCTCCTGGTGTTCAGCCTCTTTCTCCTCTTACAGGTGTCTTTTATTGAGCCAGCGGTGATTTACTGTACTCTTGTTTTTCTCCTCGCTCCTGCAATCAGGCACCGTGGTAGTGACAGGTTAAAGCTGGAGGTCAGAACATTTTACCAGCGTTCACACAGCAGAAGAGAGAGCGACTCTAATAGGAAGTTATTATCGGCGTTTGGGTTTTGTGGGGAGACTAAACACCAGAGAGCTTGGAGCTTTTTTCTTTCTTCACAATAGTGAGAGGTTTATGGAGGCTCTGTGAGTAACGCTCAGGTCTGTAATAGTATACAGTGAACCCACAGATCACTGATCAGAAAAACATCTTGGTGAGTAATAGACGGGAAATCAATGTAATATTTATACGGCCTTACAAATGTACGGAATAGCTGCAGAAAAGTTCAGGGAAAAAAGAGTGTTTGAGACAAATGTGTGACAGATGTGTGAGGTATGTCTCTAATGAGGCTGATTATGACTCAGTAAGTAGAACAGCAGATTCTGCACAATATGTTTAAATGAGGATGAAGGGGGGCCTAAATGATTCTTTGGGTTTTATTATCTGTTTCAGATAAGATGGTTGTTTAAACCTTCTATTAAACATGTTTGTATGTGATAGAAAGCCAGCATCAACTTTTATCTTTCAGACAGAAAAGTGAAATCTAAAGAGAGCACTGACTGAGCTTATACAGTTGCTTTTTTTAAAAACAAATTTTAGATGCTGTGTTCCCCTAAATAAATCCCATATTGCACTCTTATATAATAGAAAAGCATGTTTCTGTGTTGCATCACTTTTGTGGTTTGTATGTTTTGATGCTCATAAGATGAAGGCCCAAATTATCCCAAATTATTCCCTGCTTCAGTTCAGCATGCATTCTGTTCAGTTAACTGATGTTAGTTTTACACTGGGGTCCTCTTTTCTAGAAGCTGGTATCTTTTCTTATATCTTAAATAAATATTCCCTGAACACAGTCCGCATCCACCCTGTGCAAGCACTTAAACACCATTTGGAGTAGCTATGCACTCCAGTCCTGTAAGCTCCGCGAGTATTAACTGGCTCTGTCTTCGTGGGTTGCTCTTGCTTCTGGAGAGGTTGCCCACTTAACTAACTGTGAACAACAACCGCACCGCCGAGGAGCAACAATGTAAATGGAAGGTGACAAGAACTCTTTGCTGCAGACATGCAGGCTGATGGACAAACCAAAGCCTTTAATCAGCCAAACAAGGAAGAAACATATGCTTAGCTGTCTAAACACACACACACATATACTGTATATATCAGCAAGCTTGTGTCAGTCTGCAGCTCTTCAGGACCTTCAGTGGTGTGCTCTTTCTTATTTCCCCCTCTCTCCACCCCTCAACTCCTCCACCCATCTCTGAAAAGCCTGGAGGCGTCGGGCTGTAAACAGCTCCACAGAGCCGGCGTGAAATGAACCAGCAGACAGGCCCATGTAGACTCCCAGCTCATTGATCTAAAAAGGGCTAAACACTCCCAGCTGTGGCATTAGGGGTTGAGAATGGCACCTCTCCAGAGACTCGGTGAGGATCTGCAGCCCCGTGTCCCACTTCACACTGCTGTTAGTTTCTAAATCAGCTCAGAGACAGTCGGAGATACAGAGCCCAGGAGTTGGAACGCTTTGGCTTTATGTCGCAGCGGCGGCGTCTGTTTTTCTGGCTGAGTTACGATCAGTTTGTCTCTCAATGTCCTCTTGTTCCCTCGCCCAACCCTCAGTGTGTGTAACTTCACTTTGCCTGGACTGGATCACCACAGCTGGAACAAGCAGGATTGCATAAATGCACCAACAGGTCTTATCAGGACCTGTGATCCATAACCTTTTGTCAGTCTTCCATCTCACTGCACAGACAGAACTTCTTTGTGACTGTTAAATAAACATGGTGCGCTGCATATCGGCGAGATCTATAGAGACGTGAACGGTACACGCTGGAATACGCTACAGTGGGCGTGCAGTGTTGCTGTATGTAGTTCAGTGCCAAAGTTACACAAAGCCTCTCAGAGATGATAGATGTGGTTTCAAAGATGTTGGAGGTAATTGTGGGCAGAGTGCTGTTTCAGAAAAAAACATGTTCATGTCACATTTAAACAAGTCAAGCATACATCGCGCTGAAGTAATTCATTTATTAGCAGGCAAGCGTGGAAATTTCATTTACATATAGTCACAAAGCGAAAAAATGAATTTAAGCAGAAATACAAAAGAGACAAAGAAGGCAAAGACTAAATGAAAGTGAAAAGTGAAAAGAAAGTGTGGTCTTTAGGTTTTTAAATAAAAATCACTGATTTGGCATCTTGTAGACTAAGCATCACCTGGTTATCTCATGTTTTTAACCTAGATTACCTCATGTATTTAACCTTAAATACATCATGTATTTAACCTTGATTACATCATGTATTTAACCTTGATTACCTCATGTTTTTAACCTTGATTACATCATATTTTTTAACATTCATTACCTCATGTTTTTAACCCAGATTACATCACATTTCTAACCCAGATTACCTCATATTTCTAACCCAGATTACCTCATTTTTATAACCCCAATTACCTCATGTTTCTAACGCTAGCCTTGGAATACACAGAAATCTCAATCCAATCTCAATATTAATTGAAATGTAATCAAAAATCAATCATACCTGCATTTTTTATCCTAATTAATATAGTTCCTTTTTTTTCCATTCATCATCATTTATCTAATGTGGACAAAATGTTCCTGAAATTTGAACATAAACAATTCCATGATAAATGGGCACCTGCTGACGAAGATCCTGTAATATGATCAAACGCTCCAGAATGGCTACTAATGGACCTTGTGATTGCGCAGTGTTGTTGATGGCTGTTTCTGAGATCAAGGATGAACGCTCAATCTCAATCAACGCTCACGATATATTTGGGTTCTGGTCTAATATTTGGACAAAGAAATTGATTCCAAGATGCTCCACTGGACTTTCAGAGTGGCAGCTGAGGTGTATATATATAGAGATTTTATAGTTCATACATGCACGCTCCCAGTCCAAACACCAGCCAATCAAATTATTCGCTTAACCTGTGAACTGGTTATCTTTAAAGCTTCCAAGAAATGTGAGCCACTGTTGTGGTGTCAGGGTGCCTTTGTTGAGCGTTTTAAAGATGTTTTTCTTAAGTACTAAAGCAATATAAGGAAGAAACACCTACAACTTTGTGATAGTCTGATCTTTTTTGAGTTCCCCTTTTGGGAGGCCACAGTTTAACCTGATGACCTCATGTTGCAGGCGCTCTGCAGCCAGCACAATCCTCCACACAGCACGTACTATATATAAACATCTGCATCCGTGACACTTCTTATCACCTGTCCTGCATCTCTGTGGTTTTTGTCTGGGACCTCCGTGAAGTGCTCTTGCCATGCCTGGTTCCCCCTGCTTGTACCTCTGCCACAGGAATAACCCTAAAGAATGCCTTTGACAAGTAAATTGCAGATGCTGGCTTTTGTTGCCGGACTGGGGTTGTTTGCATGGATGTATGAACAGACAAGCCAACACTAGCCACAGTAACTGGCAGCATACACTAGTCTCTTACTGAAGCAGCAACCAAAACATTGTCCTCATGTACTGAGGACGTGATTTATGTGACATGTCGGCTTGCTCAGGGGCCCATGGGCCTGTTTTCTTTTACAGTATCTGGACAATTGTGAATGTATACACACCATATCGCCCGCATGTTGTCCCTTTAGTTTATGTTATCCTTTTCAAAGGAGTTCTAGGAGGAGGAAAGCTGGGAGATTGAAGCCTTGTTCTTGTTCTTAAATTCCTCTGTCCCTCTCTTTCTTTCCAGGTGGGACCAGATGGAGGATTCGGAGGGCAGATAGACAAGACGTTACTTCTGCAAAGGGCAAGGTTTGTCTGCAGCAAGCACACTCATACTTACCTCTCCTCCAACTTCTGCCTGTTTTTCTCTTCACCTCCTTCTTTCTGTTCTCCATCTTTTTCACACTCACTTAAATGAAATCCTCCTCTGTGCATATAAGCTCACCTTATAAGTTTTCAATTCGACTGTGCAGACCACTATAAACCAGAGGAAGAGTTATGTGTGTGTATAAATTGTTAATGAAATCCATCCCCACCAGACTCAGAAATGAGCTTTTCATGAAGCCCTGTCAGCACCGAAGCTTTCGGTGCTAAATGATAAGCCAGCGGACGGAGCTTGATCCAAGGCGGAAATAAAGCAGAGTTATTTGACTTAAGTATCACTGAAGATGAAACAGGCTTGAGACAAAGTGCTGCTGCAGCTCTTTTGAGGGGCTTATTAAAAACCTGTGTGTTTTAGAAGCTCTTCTGAGTAGAATCTTATTATCTTTATCAGTTTTATATCTGTAAAGCTCCCCGTCAGCTGAGTTTTGTGGTTAGGCAAACTATTCTTTTGGTGTTAACTGCTATTTGTTTGTAATTACACTTCTCTGAAAACTTGCTGCCTTAGGAACCTTAGAACTACTCTACTTACCTTAATATGTTTTAATATGTCTTATACAATCTACATTAAAGAACTGTTACAGACAGACAGACAGACAGACAGACAGACAGACAGACAGACAGACAGACAGACAGATAGATAGATAGATAGATAGATAGATAGATAGATAGATAGATAGATAGATAGATAGATAGATAGATAGATACTTCAAAGCTCCAGTGATCATTGGTTTTTTTTAAACCAATAGATCCAGTGAGTGTTGCCTGTGAATAAGTTGCTTGTGACACTGAGTATTATTATCACTTCACCTATACGCTATAAGCCAACCAGCTCCAATGTGGCTTATGACCATAAAATAATTAGATTTTTATTTTTTTTTAATTAATAAATAAATAAGTAAGACAAAGGTGCAAGACTGACATAATCATAATAGTAAAAGAACTACTCATCCACAATGCATTGTAAATCTAAGCTCACAAGCCAAACCATTTCCAACCTTCTTGAATTTATACCCTTTCATTTCAGTGTTGTGTAATAATAATGCTGAAGTTTGTAGTGTGTGTGTGTGTGTAGTAAAGTATAGCCTACATATTTAAATTATACAGTGTTTTGCTCCTTATTAAAAAATCACCACTCACGCTGTTTCTGAAGTTTTACGTGACCTGATGTTCACATGGTTTAAACCGGGGTGGGGGAACTCCAGGTCTCAATGGCTGGTGTCCTGCAGGTTTTAGATGTGTCCTTGATCCAACACAGCTGATTTAAATGGCTTCATTACCTCCTCAATATTTCTTGAAATTCTCCAGAGGCCTGGTAATGAACTAATCGTTTGATTCAGGTGTGCTGACCCAGGGTGATATCTAAAACCTGCAGGAGTTCCCCACACCTGGTTTAAACATTTCCACGGAAACAAGCAGAGATGTCACTTTTTCCGCTTACGATTGTGGGTAGGGTAGTTCTTTTCCACGCCATCGCAATTAAAAATGTTTTTTGTTGAAATAAGTTTGATAAAACAGACTCGTGGTTTACAGGAGCACAGTCTTTGTTTCAATCTGCTTTGGATAGTCACAACATTCTGGCTCAAAATCCTTATGGAGAACGTATGGGACTTTTACTTTCAGAGGTACTGAGGGTACTGACAATTAGAGCCGAATTGTCTGTAAGTTGATATTATTACCAATCTATTGGTATCTGTATTTATATTGACTGACAAATGAAAATTAAACTGTAAATAACAGCTGGAAGAAGAACCTTCAACCATGTTATGAGGGTTGACCTTGCATAGTTTGTCCACCAGAGGGCACTCTGAATTTTCCCTGTAGGCAGTGCTGCAAACACAACAACCAGCTGACCAGAGCGGAGGACTTTATTAACTACACATAACACATTTTAGGGAAATCTTTTTATGTGTTAGAAAGAAAATATATATCAAATAAGAAGCAGCTGACATAATCTGTCTTCTTAGGTGCTGCTGTGGGTGCTCATTGCTTTGCTGCCTCTGGTGGAAGGAGCTCATATGAAAGGTGGTGCTGGTGTGGGATCAGACTCAGGCCACACTGTGGGCCTGCTGGGAAACCAGGAGGAGAGACAGCTTCCTGTGACGCTGCCTGAAATGGTGGAGGACAAGGAACAGAAAGAAGACAGTGACCCTTACTCTACTTGGCACCCTCTTTATGGTACTGAAGCTCTTGGGAAAGTGTTTTTGAGTGACTGATAACACTAAAAAGCTTTCTCTATATATACATGTGCAGTCCATTTACTATATAAGTCATGGCACATAAGCTTTACTGAGCAGTACTAGAATGGAAAGATGGTTGAGAGAGGTCTGAGCCTGCTTTGTGTCTCAGTCCTTTGAATACACTTACACATGAAGTCTTTTTATATTAAAATGAAGACGTGAGATTGTAGATTACTTAAGAAATATACCCCACTGCTCATAATTCTGTAAACTGGTGTTCACTCCCATCCTACCATTTCCTTTCTTTCCTTCTCTTTCAGACCCTTTTGTAATGGATGAGGTGGATGACCATCCCAGCAGTCGCTGGGTAGGACGCTCACCACG
The DNA here is from genome assembly GCF_036321145.2 of Pelmatolapia mariae. Lineage (NCBI taxonomy): Eukaryota > Metazoa > Chordata > Actinopteri > Cichliformes > Cichlidae > Pelmatolapia > Pelmatolapia mariae. Next base: position 11,622,945 of record NC_086243.1, on the reverse strand, counting down.
CTCCTCTGATCCCACAGAACCTCAGCCCAAGGGATCATCGAAGAAAAAGAAGAAGAAGAAGAAAGAAAAGGAAGAAGAGACAGAAACAGGGAACAGAAAGGGTAAGGGGAGAAACGGACACCTGAAGCAGAGCAGCAGGCACTGCCGTGTGGAGAAGAAAGAGATGAGGGTTCGGGATCTAGGACTGGGATTTGATTCGGATGAAATCGTCCTTTTTAAGTTCTGTGTAGGCTCCTGCCAGGCCGAAAGAACAAACTATGACCTAGCACTGAAAGCACTGCTGGAGAATGGCTCGCTGCCTCGACGCACAGCCCGCAAGGTCAGCAGCCACCCCTGCTGCCGCCCCGACCGCTACGAGCCGGTATCGTTCATGGATGCCAAGACCACGTGGAGAACCATCCAGTCGCTCTCTGCCGCCAGCTGCATGTGCATGGGCTGAATGATGAGTACAAACAGATAAGTGCCCAGGATGGATAAAGCTGAAGAGCCTCTGGCTGGATAGTGTATGTGTCTGTGTGTGTGTGAGGCCCCATGTTTAGGATTTGGCCAGATGGGGGCACTGTCTCACACAGAAACAGAAAAGAAGAAGAAATAGAGGCCACTCGTTTGCCTCCCTGATACATTTCCTGCTGAGAAGGAAGTGGGCTGGCCGCAGCTGGACATTAAGGGCCAAGGTCAAAATCAAGAGACTGAGGGGGAGGTCATTAGGAAACCCCAGTCTGGATACTGTTCCCTCATTAAAGGGTGAATTATTTTTAACTGAATAACTGGTAATTAACGCAGGATACTGAAGCCTGGTTATTATACACAGAGACCTTCTTCATGTGTTTGATTTCATATGGGCGAGACCTGAAGGCTGAAGCTCAAGCGATGTAAAGAAAATTTACAGTTAAAGGACTGATGCTTTGTTTCCATTCAGACCTTTCATGCTCGGTGAGAACAGGTGTTTCCACAAGATTCGTTCTCTTCCCGCACACAGGGACATTACATTGTGTCTTCTCTATGTTCAGGTGAACTCAGCCAAATGGATGCCATGCATCTTCATGTATTACTGTATAAAAGTAAAGTATATTTATTTTGGATAAATTATTATTTATTTATTATGGCTTCATATGAGAGCTGTTTTTATGAACTCTATTGTAGATAAATATCTATTTATTGCCAAGATTCACTTTCCATGTCGACAGTTACTTGTGCTCGCATACAGTACAACATTTTTTTTCTTTTCCAGATGCTGATTTTCACACTTACCCAGCACAGAAAGTCAAACTTTGGCTAAACAGTTTCTTCTAAGCAGAAGTAGATTGGATTTCTAAAAACTGGTTATTGATATTTTTTTTCTATTGAGCAAAACAATATCCAAGAGGTCAAATTCTTATTTACTTTTCATCCCAGACTAACAGATATTGGGCAAAAATGGACCAACATTGAAACAATGTGGAAGAACTGATAAATATTTAATTTTGTTTACTTTGAGAGCATCTAAAATAATTGAGTCTGGTGAGATATCTGTTTTTGTGGTCACCTTTGTGCTGGAAATAGTCATTTAAACTTTAATACATACTGCATTGTATGTACAGTGTGTAGTGAAGAGGATCAATTATGGTTTTCCTTTGCTGTTACATTGGTGGATGCTCAGTTTTAAATACTAAATACTGAGGTTATTGTATGAACAACTAATCCCAGTGAGCCAAACACTCAACTTCAGACAGTTTCTCGATGTGTCTTCAGAATAATCCCAGCCTTGATGACTGATATCAGCCTTTGACCAAGTAACATATTTACCAGTGGCCATGTTTTGTGTCCTGTCAGTCCCAGCAATTTTGTGCTGACTAAATGCTCTAAGATATGAACTGAAAGTTATGTTTTATAATGCAATAACTTTGTTTGAATTATTTATTTTTTATTTTTTATTTTTTTTTACCAGCTATCAGTTAAATTGTTACCGACCCAGAATTTTAGAACTGGTGCATCCCTAATCTAGACGACAAGACCTTGAAGGTGATTTTTAGTTCTCATTCATACTCTCACTATGTCGCTCTGTCCTTATTATTATTGTTATTATTATTATTATTATTATTGTTATTATGATGATTATAAAGCTTCCTTTATTTTTGTATGTTATTATCCTCTAAGGGAATAAAGTTTTTTTATAATATACATCATGTTAGTACACCTATTATTCAGACTATTCTGTCCAGTTATCTGTGCAACGGTTACTGGTGTGAACTAACGCCACAACAACTTAATTTGCTGATGAATTATCCTATAGCGCCACCTGCTGGACTAGAATCTAAAGCGAACTGCAATGCTCGTTTTGACGCGAGAGGAACTTGCTGTCCTGCCACCTGTCTGCTGCCAGCTGGTGATGTCTGCTTTAAAAACTTATTGTTCTTTATTCAGCAGAACAGGTAAAGCCGGTGATTTCGCTGCCTTTATTTATCTGCACAGACCAAATAACACATCCAGTAAGCACCTGAGCTCACACAGGTGAGGGGAACAGTGTTTTTTTTCTTCTTCTTTATTTTAAAATAAGATTTGATCACATTTGCTTTTTACAACAACAGTTATCAAAACACGAAAGATATTCAAATCTAATACATTCACTGGTTCCTGCATCATGCAGCACTGTTACATGACACTGAGCGAGTTGGCAGCATGTAGAAAAAATAAATAACTAAATAAATTACACCGCCCCCCGTAAAAGAAATGTAGTGTAACAACACATTTAAGGGCGCCGCATGTTTAAAGAGTTTTAAACCCATGAAATGACAATGACAAGCACTTTATTTGTACCCACGGGGTATGAATATATTTAAATTTTCAAGTTTGGAAATTTCTTTTATTAAAAAAAATCTACCACATACTGTTCTGGCTAAACTTTTTTTTTAGGTTAAGCTGTATGAAGACGTAAATGTTTGGTCTCTGTGATTCTTTGGAACTGACGTGGTTCTTCAGTTCCATTTCAGTTCGTAATCTACTGCTGAACTGCTGCGTTGGATCACGTGGATCAAACCTGAAGCACTTTGCTAGTTTTCAGCTCACGTTAAATCATATGAAAACTGTTACCTGCTGTTAATGGTGATGTGCTGATTTCTGCTGCAGTTGTTACTGGATATTATTTTACACGATGTGACACTTGGTGGTTTAAACCCATCAAACGTGATTAAGTCACAGTTCGGAGATCTTCCCCGGTTTGGCCGAGGTGCTTGAAAACTGCTGTCGGGAGTTCGTGAACTTCACTCAGAGACACTTCGCAGACTCACAGGAGCTCGGTGTGCTGAACGTGCAGGTAACGATGTCCATTCTCCTTATGTGCGCAGGAAGCAGCGGCGTTACGCTGCGCCCTGGAGATGCCTTGGCTGCCTCCTGTTTGGAGTTACCCTCCACCTCGTCATCACAGCCGAGGATCGCGGTCGATTCGACGCTGAACGGGTGAAAGCTGACCCGGGCAGTGTCGTACTCCCACGCTTGTCTCAGAGCAAAGTCTGTAAAAGATTTATTCTGGATGGATCCGTGGTGGTCCCGGTCGTTTCTGTAGCTGGATGTGCGTATGGAAGCGTAACTGGTATCGTTGCTGTTTAAAGACTGTGGAGAGTTTTGACCCTCTGCCCAGCCGATGTTGTCGCCGCCTCCATCCCTGACCCTGTTAACTGTTCTCTTTAGCTTCTCGCAGCCCTTCAATAGCAGGTTTTTGCGACACAATATGTACACCCAGGGGTCTAATATGGGATTGAAGGAGGCGAAGCGGACTGCCAACATGTCGCTGCGATAGTCGGGCTTCATCCCGGCAGAAATGTAAGCTGGGCCATATAGTTGGTTAACAAAGATTCGCACCTGTGAGACAAAAGCATGACAGAAGATATCTGAGTTATGATATCAAATAAAGCTAAGACCAGTAACTGAATTTGCACTGGGTGCAGACATAAGAGAACAAATAGAAACAAATAGTCTGTTGTCCTTACCACTAATGGGATAGAGCAGACCAGGAATACGATGGTCATCAAGATCATAAGCCAGAACATTTGGATCTCTGCCGCAGAAGTGACCGAAGGCAGCCGAGGGAAGCGTCGACGGGAGCACCCCTGCTCACACAGCTCAGTCCTGACTATTCCTGTCCTCTGGTTCATGCCCACCAACGTCCTGCACACCGCCAAGTTACACAAAACAGTCACCGCGATCAATATAATCATCACGCCGCCGTACAGAAACGAGTAGCAAGCTCCCAGCGGATCCATTGCTCTCCAGTCGAGAAAGCACCAAGTCCCGGGGATTTGGCTAACGTGCTGTCCGAATCCAAAACTGGGCATAATACACAGCACGATGTTCGCCAGGTAGGTGACCAGGAGCGCAAACCGCGCCATGGTTCGGTCTATGTGCTGGGAGTAAAAATACGCGTGATTTATGGCCAAGTATCGCTCCACAGCCATAGCGCACAATATGGACATGCCGGCGGAGCCGAAGAAAAGCATGGAAAAGGAAAAGAAGTGGCAGAGCAGCGCTCCCCCTGGCCACCGGCTAGACACGTACGTGGCGATTACCACCGGGCTCGTGAAGCACGTCCCCAACAGGTCCGTGATGGCCATACCGCAGACCAGCGTGTAGAAAGTGGTTTCCTTCTGTTCTTTTTTGGAGACACACAGCACCACTATGGCGATGAGGTTTCCCAGCACGCCCACGGCGAACATGGTGGCTGAAGTGATCAGAGACTTGTACTCGAGCCGAAGCGCAGGGAAAGCGCTCTGGTTAAGCGAGAGAAGCTGTGACGGCTCAGAAACGTTTGTGTCCAGTTCTTCAAACGCGGCAGTGTGGTTGATCATTATTAAACAAAACAAAAAAGCAGTAACAATGCACGAAGATTAAAGCATGAAGGACTTTCAGTGACCTTCAGAAAAGTCGCTCTGAAAACACAAAGTGCTTCTCCAAAAAACTGAAGAGGAAAAAAAATCACATGGCGTAGAATCTTGTGCTCATAAACGCATAAAGCACACAGCAGTGAAACGTATGTTGTGTTCCAGCACTGTGTTTGGATCCAGGCATGTCCACAACAGGTGTGCCTGTTTTGTTTTACACCACTCGGAGTTGCTGGTATTTAAGCTCTGTGCTGATGTCAGGACAGTGACGTGCGGGCTGGAAACGCGCAGGTTTCCGAGGATCTCATGTCTCCAGCCAAAGTACAATCAAGCGTCTTTTCCCCGATGGCCTTATTAACCCCACAAGTAAAACACCAGCAGTCTCAGCTCACTAAAGCCGCTAGCCAAATGACAATAGCTGGTATCGTTTAGTGATTAAACTCCTTTTGTCTAAATTTTGGACGGACTTACAAAGTGTACGCCATAATAATTAAATAGGCTACATTTATATATATCTACAGCCACGTAGAGCAAAAGGTTAATCTCTTTTTAATAACTTATTTTACCTGAAATTTTTAAAAACATGATCACAAATTTTCACAATAAAAATACAAGCTCTCACTGTTAATCAGCGATTTCATAAGGAGGCTTTCTGAGACTCACATCATGTGAGAATGCTCTGGATTATGGCTCACTGACGTGCAGTTTACAGCAGTATCCTCTTTATCTATATGGTCCACATATAGAGGTGGAGATCAGTGAAAACTAAACTTCAGCACCAAGGTCAGCGCCTCCCCAGCAACTGGCACACTCCCCACCAAAGTCAACCTTCAGCAGGCTATTGGTTATTGGTGGCTGTCCGATTGAGATGCAATCGATGACCTTCCAAAGAGAACGGATTTTGTTTGTTTGTTGTTATTTTGTTTTGTTTTTTGTAGTTTGAAGACAGCTACCATTCCTTCACAAGCTATAAAAATACACCCACCTCTTTAAGACGAACATCGGATGTCTTTTGTTTTTGTGTAATCTGATGTCAAAATCGAGCACGGTGCTATCAAATGAAATCCACACATTCCAGCGAAAAGGGCAATCAACCAAACGAGCATGGAGGTGCACATGTCTCTGTTGAAGAGGACTCGAGGGAACAAGCTGTCCATGTTGCTGTTAGCTAAATTGATGGCTATACAGCCACTAATGTTAATCTGTGGTGACCTCGGGGTGTATTGTCGCATGAATGTGGCCCTCTCCGAGGCAAAACAGTCTGAGTAAGCTTGAGCTCAACACCAAAAATATGACATAATGGGAAATCAGAAACAAAAATACAGATATTCTTGTGATGATGGTGATGCTTGCCAAGTGAATCAGCCCTAACAGATAAGCGAAGCGCGTTAAGAGTTTGCATAATGAGGGGTCCTTGTTTAGAGTCCTTGGGTCTTTTGTAGCCCACGCTTCATTCAGTTTAAAAAAAAATCATCCAATACACGAGACGTTTCCAGTGTTGTTCCAAGAAATGATCGTCTGTGATTTTTATGTCTTACACTTTTGCTTTTGTTTGTAAGTCAAGACGGTTTTGCAAAAATCTTCATGACTCTGCGTCATTTTGCCTACTCTGTATTCTATAATGATCAATCCAGTCCTTTCTGGCTACTTAAAATATCTTTATATAAAAGTGATGTTGTGTTTGGTGCGGTTTTTGAAAAAAGATACTTTTAATGTCAATGAGACTTTTTACCTGCACAAATAATGGATATATAAAAGCCACAAAAAGTGGAATGTTCTTTCGGGCTGAAAATGATTGGATGCCATTCATGAGAGATATGTTTGGCACATATTTGCCACATTAGAGGCCAAAAGGTCATTTATAACAGTTTGCAATCACTTTTTGGCACCATACCGGCACCCCGAGATGCACAGTCCAAACATCTTACTGAAGACCTGACTACGAGTCAACACAGTACACGGTTTCCCACCGATTTATGAAACCTCACCCAGTTTCATTTACAGGAAGTTGCACTTGGTTAACTAAATGCATTTATTTATGAATCTATTTACTTATTTAGATAAATATCTGACTAGCGGCAAACCAAGATGGGGGGAGTGTGTATTAAAACTGAATTTGAAGTTGACGATCAGTGAGCTGTGAGATATCAGCCTCGTCGCAAACCGCAACGAAAAGCTGCTCGATCGCCTCCTTTCTCTCTCCTATACATTTTTTATAACCTCCATACATCGGGTTAGTCATTCCACTAAGATCGACTAAATGGAATTTAGGAATTAGCCAGTAGGTGAAATTATAATTTCAGAAGTCATCATAATGAATCATTTACTACTTCTCTGTCACGGTCTGTGTGGCAGACCGTGGGGGGTGTGAGGAATGAGGACCCAGTCGCGGTGCTCTGTGTGTAAACAGTGCGTTTATTTACAGTGGTAAGGAAAACAATTGTTAATCCTCTGTGCACTCCCGACTCCCGTGACGTGTCCTTCTCCCAGTGTCAGTGTCCCCGCTCCTTGGTGTCTGAGCACCCCGTGCTCGCTCGTCCTCTTGTCTCCCTGCTTCTCCTGGGGATATGACAAACAGACAGCCATAAGACACACACACAATGCGGGAGGACAATCTGACTGACTGGCCGGGAGACTAACGTCAAGTCACGCAATGATCCCGCGTCGGAGAGAGCTCCACCACACTCTCAAGTAGCTCCTCCAACGAGGCCTGATCAGCTGCAGGTGTGACATGGTCTTCAGGTGTGGCCAATCACCTGCCAGGGCCACACCCACATACACACACACACACATACACATATGCAGGGAGAACGAGGGACAGCAATACAAAATACATACATTATAATATAAGTCCAAAACTGCTCAGGGTCCCTGGGTCACTCAGACCCAGGACCCTGACATTCTCTAAATGTTGTTTAGTCTTTAATCCATTCATATTTTTTTCAAAGAGTTTGGATTAATACAATTGAACCAGAGCAGCATAGGAGTCAGACTGTACTGGTACGCCAGCCCACAGGCTCAGGGATGAGGAGCCGCTCCCTTGCTAATTGGGAGTTAATTACGCACAGACTGATAGAGCAAACTAAATGGAACTCAAAAAACAGTGCACGTTTGCTGCAATTGTCAAGAACGAATCCCTTATCGTCTTATCGAGGTGGTGATTCACAAACTAACCACACAGTGACAAGCCGTTCTGCTGAAGTCTTTGCTTTAGTTCTAATGGTAAACACTGATAATGGTGTAGAGTGTTGTTGATGTTTCCCTGCTGCACAAACGTATATGCTGTTAATAATTTCTGACATTTTTATATAAAGTCTGAAGTACAGTTATTTACTAATGTGAAATGGAAAGCACAATGTTATCCCTGAAAAAAATGAAATACTCAGATACATATATCTCAATATTAAAATCGATTTTAATGTTTGACTTTCCTCACAATACTGCTTTATATACACGCACACACATAAACACACAGAGCGGGAACAGCAGGATAATCTAATCGGTGGAAATGAAAGAATTCATCATATACAATAGGAGTAAGATTTGTCTGACGGTGCGCTGTTGCAGAGACTCTCCGTCTCTGTCGGTGTAAGTGGATTCCTGTCCCGCCGTCAGGGACAGATGCCTCCTGGGTGTGTGTTCGATTGTGGGTTTGAAGCGTCCCTTTCTGTTGTAATAACCAAACGCCTTCAGAGATCAGCAGCTCTGATGCTCACACAATAGTATACTCTTTCTCCCTTCGACTGAGCACACATGGGTTTTAACGCTTTTGTCTGTGTGTCGTTATTCTCACCCAATACATGACGCACGATCCCCCATTCAAACTACAGGGCTTTAATCACTTCTCAGAACCACTAATCAATTGTCCTTGGAGGTCATAAGCAGTACTGAAGGATGCTGATATCCTGTTGAGCAAATTCATTACGCTGGCTGTAAGGGAAGGTTGGCCATTACAGGTGTGGCAAACAACAGTTGGTTAAATTGTGTTAATGACTTTTAGAGGGCACTTCAGTTCTCACTGTGAAATAACACAGAGCAGCTTTAGAAAATTCTCAATGGTTATTACATTTAAAAAAAAATCCCAGGAGTTGTTTCTGTCTTCAACACAGGATCAATATGGAAGCTGGCTATTGATCAGCATGTGATGCCTTTGCAAACAAAATGACACAAAACGTTGTGATACTGGCTTAACTGCTGGCAAGATAATGTGATATCACCTGTTCACAGGGGAACGTGTAAAGCAACTTCAGCTGAGCACATGAGTTCATCTGGTAGGCTTTAATCTGGTTATACGTTATTTCAGAATTCCCTTTAAAAGAAATGTAGGATAGACTTTTCACCGTGATGTACGTGGATGCCGTGGAGGTTTAATAGTTCCTATTAGGTTCTCTATTTTTTCCCCCTCAGGTGAAATTTGCCTCAAATGAACAAGCAAAACAATGTGGTAAAAGCAAAAAGTGCTTTATTTCTGTAGAAACCCCCAAAGAACAAAGTGTGCACAGAAAAAGAAATAAAAGACGCCCCCTTAACTTAACCCCACTCTGACGACATGTCTCCTTTCTGGGAAAAGTGATAGAATGAAAGTGGTGATGTCACCGTGTTCGTGACGTGCACTCCGCTGCTATAACTGGATGGTGATGTCTCCCAGCTCAACGCTGCCAGTGGTATTGTGCTTCCGTTATGTCATCATGTGCCTTTATCTTATTTTTCTTTTCCCACAACTGATGCCTCTCTGCACAGATATCCAATCAAAACTCTTTACGTTGCTCTGCTGCAGCCTGCCACGATGCTTCCACCAGGGAGGCTAAGGCTCATTTAATGTCTGTAAACCTAAGCTTCCCCTATTTGGAGCTCTTTCTTTGTCCCTGTACGCCAATTAAGTCTTATTTATTTTTCTGGCAATGCCTTTAACCTCTGGAGCAAACTATTTTTAAAACTGTCTTAAAACTAGCTTTTTCATTTCTGCATTACAAGTGGATTCCAATTAATGGCCAAAAATCATCTGCGTCTTATAAAGCTACAGTGTTGTTTTCTTGTACACTGCGGTTGTGGTAAACTCCAAAGGCCATACACATCTGTCCTTCGAGCATTTGCAAATGCACACTCACACACACGTACGAACAAACCAAAGCTCAATGTCAGTGTTTCATATTTTTCAGCACTAACATCCCACACATGCCCTGCTACATATGTGCCTCAGTCAAGTTTGTTTATGTGTATACGGTGTTTGTGTGTCCCACACATTTCCATCTGTGAGCTGTTTTCATATTTGAGGAGCCTGGAGATCATAGCACAGTCAAGTGGGAAATTCATCTGCCATCCTCTCTGAATATGCTCCAAATCTGCTTGAGATCCTGAGATCTGTTAGAGATGTTGGTGGTGATATATATATATATATATATATATATATATATATATATATATATATATATATATATATATATATATATAATATGATATGATATGATATATGTGTGTGTGTGTGTGTGTGTGTGTGTGTGTGTGTGTGTGTGTGTAGGAGGGCTGATATTTTGAAAGGGTTTAAGAGTTAGGTAGCTTTTTACACTAAAAACTAAAATATATAATAATAACAAGATTAACATTTCCCTATAAATTCTAGTGGTTGTCCCCCTTGAGTGTTTGCACTGTTTGCGCCTGAAGAAAATTCATTATTATGGTCCTCATGTAGAAGACCCCCTCTCTCTTTTTACACCCCTCTCAGTGGAGATGATGACAACCAGTCTGCTCAGAGAGAATGCAGCCGTCAGCATTAATGGTCTTCCATACTGTGTCTTGGTCTCATGCATCAGGTGGCAGCAGAATATTACACATTTTCATCATGTGAGCTAGCACTAATACTACCACCAACATGAGCATACTGCTCACTAATAACAAGACGTGTGCCAAGTGTCTAAATAACAGAGTGTGTAATGTTTATGGTGTATGGTTGCAGGTTGGTGTGATTTGCATTTTCATTTTTTGTGTGGGATTGCAGTTGTGTGCAATACACACACACTTGTGGGTATGTGTTTGTGTGAATGTGTATGTACAGCAATGGGAGTGTTTAACTTCAGCTTATTGTTATTTCTGATGTGGCCTGCACCTGCTGAGTTTGAAACATTGCTGTGAAATTAGATGTTCTGATTTACACACAGGATAGATCTTCTTGTTTTTCTTCTTTTCACTGCTTCCTTTGGGGGTCGCAACAGCAGACCATCTTTATCCATACAGCATTCTACTCTGTTACCCTCTAAGTGTCCTTCTTCACTACAGCCATGAGTCTCCTCTGATGTCTTCCTCTTTTACTCATGCCTGGCAGCTCCATATTTAATATTTTTTGTCCATCCACTATCCATCCTCTGCACACGTCCAAACCATCTCAGTGATGTCTTTCTAACTTTGTCTCCAAACCACTCAACCTGAGCTCCTTCTGATGTACCCATTTCTAATCCTCCACAAAATTTCAAAATAATCTAAATGAATCTAAATGAATAATGTTCCCATTAAGAATCTGTCCTCTTTGTCCTTTCAGTTCAGTTTACTGTCCTTTGTGCAGCTTATGATTTAAAACTTACAACATGGGAAAAACAAATTCTCTCCTCACTGAGCAGACACACACACACACACACACACACACAGAGAGAGAGAGAGAGAGAGAGAGAGAGAGAGAGAGAGAGAGAGAGAGTGAGAGAGAGAGAGAGTCATGTTTTCATATCTTAGTGGGGACGTCTAATTGACATAATGCTTTCCCTAGCCACTTACCCTTACCCTAACTATCAAAATGAATGCCTAACCCTAACCATAACCTAGTACACACCCACACACACACAAACACATGCACACTTTAAATGTCAAGACTGGGAGCCAACTGGTTTCAAAAGGTGTTCATATAAGAGTTTATATCATATTTCATAACTGCAATGATTTTCATAAATCTTACCTCTGACATATGCCCTCAAAAAAATATAATAATAATAATAATAATAATAATAATAATAATAATAATAATAATAATAATAATAATAATAATAATAAAGTGTTAGACTAAAACTAACACCAACTAATAAAAAATGAAACTAAATATTTTAACTACACTTTTTAACTAAAACAAGAAAATCCACTCTGGGAACTAACTGAAACTATACTGAAATATGAGCAATAAAAACCTCAAACTAAAATTTAAAAGAAAAGGAAAATACAAAATCATAAAAACTGATTATTACTACACTAACGATGCCTCGGTGCTCAGTGAATAGTCTTCACTGTGAATACAAAAGAAGTCTCTGTTCTGGCTTCCGGCTCTGCGTTTTGTTTGGTTTCTCTTCAAAACCCTCGTCTGTGAATCTTGTCTTGCAATAGTTCAGAAAAAAGAAAAAGGATTGCAATCATTATTTTTTACAGGTGAAGTTCCCTAGCTTGTAAACTGAGGAGCAGGGTTTAATTAGTGACATGAAAATTCAGTGATACACAGTGAATTTCATAACATAACACTATTTTACTGTTATTCAAGAGGAAATAAAAACACACTATACATATTACACATTTAAGTGCCAAATTATTGGAATTGTTTAGCATAGAGAGGAAAAACAGAACTAGTGGGAATGTGTAACAGAGAACTGCGCTGATGATGGATGGAGTGCACCAGAGGGGACTGTTAGAGGGCTGAGCCCACTGGAGAGCAGCAAGGAGAATATTAGGAGAGGAGCTCAAAAGAAGCTAAACTGAAGCTGGAAGCTGTTAGACTATTAAAGCAATATAACCTTATAATCACAGCAAGTCTCACTACCATCTTGTAAATGTTCCCGTTGCTGTTATCTTTTTTCACTTCTCTTGTGCCTTGTCTGTTGCTTTGAATGGTTGACCCCAGGTTATTTAAACTACCTTAACTACCTCTACTCCTTGCTTAGTCACCTTTTCACCCGTCTCCCTCTCATTCACACTCGTACATTCTATTTCGCTTTTACTGACTTTCATTCCTCTTCTCTTTAGAGCACACCTCCATCTCTCCAGGCTCGCTTCCACCTGCTACTCTCACTACAGATCACAAAGTCATCTGCAACATCATTGTCCACAAAGACTCCTGTCTGACCTCATCCGTCTGGCTATCTATCAACTTTGGAAACAAGAAGGGACTGAAAGCAGATCTCTGATTTAATCCCACCTCAAAGTCCTCCTTCCATCTTCAACACACTCCCTCCACTCATTAGCACATTTCCATCTCCATCCTTAATCACCCTAATCTGCTGCACATCCTTTCCAGTCTCTCTGTCTAGCCAATTGATATAATCAACCCTTTACTCCTTCCTTACAGTCCAAACACACAACCTCACAATTTACTGTAAGACTTTTCCTTTAGTCTTGCCACCTCTCTCTTTGATGTAGACCTAGCCTCCCAGCACTCCTGTCTACTTTCTTCATCATTCTGACTATCCCACTTTTTCTTTGCTGACGTCTTTGTTTCCTTTACTTGCTCATTCCGACATAAAGTCTCCTTGCCCTCTTTCCTCTGTCCAGTAGACATACCAAACACCTTTTGGTACTTTCCCAGTCATCTGGTAACTCTTCCCTACCATCCAGAATCTGTCTCAACTGCTCCCTGAACTCTGCATAACCTTGTATGTGTTTTCTCTTGCTTCTTCTTCTTGATTTGCCAGTTCATCCTACAGACATTTGATGCTGCCTAATATTATTCTTCCTCAATGCCACCCTGCAGCTTTCATATCTCTTTGAGATTGCACCTTCTCCATGAGATGTAGTCCACCTGTGTGCAGCCTCCTCCAATCTTATGTCACCTTGTGTTCCTTCCTCTTCTTGAAATATATGTTCTTTACAGCCATTTCCAACCTTTTTCCAAAGTCCACTACCATCTGTCCTTCTGCATTTCTCACCTCTCTACCCACTTAACACCCTCTCATCACCTCTGTTCCCTTCGCCAGCATGTCCATTGACATTTGCTCCAGTCTCCCTCTCTCCTCCGTGGGAACACTCCCTACCACTTCATCCACTTACTGCAGAATTTCTCTTAATTTTTCTTGTCTGTTCCAGAGGCAGAATTCCTTCAGGTTTCTGCGCCCTCTTCCCTCCCGACACTTCTGGAAGCTGTTACCCCACTTGCGTGAAGAAATCCTTTAGACACCAGATTGTTGCAGTAACTGCTACTGAATAGTGTTGTTCAGCTCCTTGTGTGCTGTTTTCTGACTTACCCAACTTGCTTCTGTGCAGACACTTCCAGTTCCTGGGAGATTCTGGTGAAGAAACTTCTGTGACAGAAAACGATGGAGAGGATTCTGTGTCTGCCTCCTTGTTTGTCTTGTTCTGAAAATCCTCACCAGCAATATCAATCTGTTTTTTCTGCACCTGAAAGAAAGTTATTGAACTTTTACTTCCATATTCTGCATTTGAGTTTGAGTCTTGACAGTGATCCTGTCTGACACTCTCTTCACCTCCACAACACTATTCACTTAATCTTCCTTCAAGATTACTACCACTCCATTTCTTTTCCTACTTACACCATGATAGTTGAATCCACTTCTGATGCTCCTGGCCTTGCTTTTCTTCCATCTGGTCTCCCGCACACAATATATCTACCTTCCTTTTCTCCATCATATCAGCCAGCTCTCTATCAGTCATAGTCCTTACTCTCACCTCCAGACTCCTGTCTTTTCTTTTCTCTCTCTTTCCTCTTCCTTTGTCTTCAGACAATAGCAGCAGTTCCCACTGATACCTTGTTGGCCAACAGCACCGGAGGCAGTTGTCGTTAGCCTGGACTCCGATCAATCGAGTATGAAAATCTTATTTTTGATGATTCACATGTTCGATTTGAGAAGAGTTTACGTCAGATGGCCTTCCTGATGCAACCTTCCCCATATGTAATCAAGGCTTGGACCTTGCACTATGATTGGGTTGTTCTCTTAATGCCCCACCACAGAATTTAAATCAGGTTGAGGTCTGAACCCTGAGTGGACCATGACACAGAGTGTCACCCTGAATTGTGTTAACTGACTTTTCCTTTAACAAGTTTCCTGGCCAATCAGAGTGATCCAAAAGCTGTTCGGAAGGAAAACAGACCTGCAGTACTCCTAACAGCTACAAGGACATTTATAACATATGTACATAAGTAGAAACCACTTAGTATATGTAACGTAATACCATTTCAGGTGCAATTACATTATTTGAACAAAACAAAATGTGATAATGAAACAGGGTTACCTCCCCACCCTCACTGCCTGCAGGAGGGAGATGAAGCTCTGGTCTGTTTGCCTCCGCACTTCCGTTAACTCCATATTGATCTGGATCACCTTACGCCAACTCCTGGCCTGAAGGGTCAGAAAGTGGAAAAGTTGGCCAAACATCCATTAATGCTCTCGAGGAAATACGCAGAACAGAACCTGACTTGTGAACAGAATAGACAGTTTTGAAAAAAAGCAAGGTGCAGTAATGACTCACATGTGGACCAGACTCTCAGTATATAGTACATTGGGGGGAAAAACAGTTTAAAGCACATAGAAATCACAGTTTTTACGTCCAGTTTTAATTTCACTTACATAATGAAATGCATTTAATATTGAAATTGTCATCATCCATCACACCTCAAAGTAAGCCAGTTCCATTATAAACTACTAAGCAGTTCCATGATGGTCTGACCAGAAAGCAGAAGCTTTCTGGTGCTATCTCAGCTTTTGGATTGTGCTATCTACTGTACAATATAAAGCGCCTTGAGGCGACTTTTGTTGTGATTGGCGCTATATAAATAAAATTGAATTGAATTGAATAGAAGCTGGCCTTTTCCTTTTCTTGGAAACTGGAGCCAGCTGAAGGAAGCTGGATACCTTCAAATGGCTCGGTAGACCTCGTCACTGGTGTGCAAGACTGCAGGGAACTATGTATCACCGAAGATAAGCTATATTTATGGTCTATAAAATTAGAAAAGATGACCACATACAGTCATGTTAAAAGGAAAGTTTTCACAGGACTCAGTGGAGACCTGTGAAAAACAATGTGTTCCATGTTCTTCATCAATAACTTGAGGTAATAATTTTCTCACCTTGCTGCCCAGTCTTCTTTACAGCATTGCTGCAGTTCACCGAGGCTCTCTTAAGGTCTTACGTCTGATGTTGACACTGGAACATCTTGATTCTTTTCTTTTTCAGACATTTTGTTGTAGATTTATAGGTGTACTTGGGATCGGTGTCCTTTTGCATAATCTAGTCTGGGTCAAGCTCTAGCTGTCAGACAGGTGGCCTCACATTTGACTCTAGAATACTTTGGCATACAGAGGAGTTCATTATCAACTCAATGACTGCAAGGTGTCATTGAGTTGAGGTAAAGTCAGTTGTAACAGTTGTTACAATAAAACTATTTTTGGACTATAATTTTTAAAAGTAGCTGAACAGTAAATGCTAACTAGGTAGGTTACCAAGTTTGCATCTGTTATTGACTTTGACTTTTAAATGGGATGCTAGCTTTGCCTTATGAAAACGATGACTAAAGCTAATTTTACCGGCTGAAAGATATGAAAACACCTTTAAGTGTGTTGTAAATAGACTGAACACGCAAGGAGTTAATCTTACTCAGAAACAGAGGATGCTGCATTCATGTACTTTGTCACGGTTCTGGGTCTTTATGAACCAGTATTTTTAGTTCTTGTATTTTTATATTATGGTTTATGTTCCTTGGTTGTACTGTTTTGATTATTGTCATTTCCCTAGGTTTTAGTTATGGTTGTCAAGGGTTTAGTTCTTAGGTTTTGTGTGATGGCTTCCCTTTGTTCCGTGTTGTGTCTAGTGTGCCTTTCTGTCCCATGTTTCAGGTCCCTATGTTCTGTCTCTGCAGTCTGTTAGGTTTACATGTCTTGAGTTCAGTCAGTGTGTTTCCTGTTTTACTTTGAAGGTCTTTGTCCCATGTCAGTGTTTCTAGTCTTGCTTCCCTTGTCTCGTTCAGTCTAATTACTCCCAGCTGTGCTCTCCTTCTGTGTCTCATTACCCTTGTTATCCCTCAGTGTATTTAAGCCCTGTGTTTCTTTTTGTCAGTGTCGTGTCCTCCCTCATAGCTGTGTGTGGTTCTCCCTGTGTCTCCTGGTGTATTAGTTTTTCCCAGTTTAGTTTGCATTGTTTTGTGTCACCTTTACTTCTGTTCAGCAAATAAAGCTGCATTTTTGAGTCAAGTTCCCATTCTGGCGAGTTTGCGTTCTCCTGCTTGCACACAGCCGTTTTGTGACATACTTGCTTTCACAATGTTGTACTGTATAGAATAAGCAAACACCACCCTTTCTGTAACTCTCTGGCTGTTGAAAGCGAAGGATTGTGGGAAGATTCACTTGCATGAAGTCCATCAAAGAGCAGTGGAAATTATGCTATTCAGGGGTCAAATGTTGACTGAGTGACAAAGTTTGTGTGACTGCCGAAGGAAACTGCAGTGAGTTCACTGCAAAGAGGAACAATTGTGAAATAAATGGCTGCAGTGAAAGTTTTTTTTTTTTTTTTTTTAACACTTATGACCAATGTGAAACCAAGAATAGCACAAACCTCCACCTAAGCAGTACCCATTAACGATTTTTCGATAAGTTTTGACACTGCCAACATGTCATCTGTGTATGCAGAGCTCTATCCAGGAGAAAGGGACTGCTGCCAAGAGCACGATGTAAGGCTGCATAATTTTGTCTCCCGGGTTATAAACCACACCACCTGGTAACTCCAAAGTTCTCTAATTTACACAATGCGTCAGATGGCCTTTAGTCTTATTAATATCCTGGTTTTGTTCAGCTCGTGTTTGTGCAGCTTCACTGTGAGCAAAGCCACATTGAAATGTTCATCCACTGCAGTTTTTTAACAGCTTCAGTGGTGTTACTACTATTGTTTTCACCTTCTGAGTGTATGTACCATCATACCAAAACATAGCCATCATGGTCCCTGGTCACCTGATACTTCTGCCTTTCCTTTGTTTTTCTCCCCTTTTCTTTGACTTTTCCTCACTTATCCTCCAACAGTTCCTTTGTCTCTCTTCCCTGAGGTCTGAGTGTGTGAGCAGGTAAGTCTTACTACAGCCATGAGGTCATGCAACCGGCTTCGACTGGATCTCTGGCTAGCACACCTGCTCTCCCTCGGCTTATCAGCCAGCTGCATATTTAAGAGCCGTTCAGTCGTTCACTCAACATCAGGTTATACTGCTTCAGTAGTGCTAACAGCTTCCAGCCCAGCTTAGCTTCTTTGGGTCTGGTCTCCTCTTTAATATTCTCCTTGGTGTATCAGCCGGTCTCCAGTGGGCTCAGCTCTGGAACAGCCCCCTCTGGTGTACTCCATCCATCATCAGCAAAGTTCTCCCACTAGTTTTGTTCTTCATCTGTATGCTTCATTGTCACATTTGCAGGTAGAAAAAAAGCAATATCACTTGCTCTATACGATTTTGCAACAAAATGTATTGCTGTAATGTGTTTAGTGTATTTTTAATTCCTCTTGAATATCAAGATGTGCTATCTCGTGAAATTCACTGTGTATCGATTACATTTTTCATGTAAATTACCAAACCCTGCTCTTCAGTTTATGAGCTACGGAAGAATGTCTTTTTTTTGTGTGTGTCTCATAAAATTCTCCAGTAAAAATATTGTCTGGCATCCTTGTTCCTTTTTCTGAATTATTGCAAAACAAGATTAATAAATGAGGATTTTGAGTATGAACCAAGCAAATTGCTCAGGACAATGAAGTTTGAATCACAGTTCATATTTGTGTTCACAGTGAAAACCATCCACTGAGCGCCGAGGCCTCGTTAGAGCGGTAATCATTAAGGTTATTAGCAAATAAATCTCCTTGTCTTATCTTCAGTAAAAGTATTCAAATAATATTAAATATGATCCCTGCAATCTACAGCGCTGATGCGTTAAGTGTCAATGTCATTATAAGTATCACTTTCACACAATGCATATCTTATAGACAAAATTTTGATGAGCTGAAGGAGAAAACTTAATAAAACTTGTCTCATGATGGCCCAGTATTGGATTTCATATCACTGTGATAGCAACATGAAACAGTCACGTGAGCTCTCATTGTGTGGAAAGAAAAAAGATGATCTGATGATCCAGGATACCAACATTAATTCCTGAAATAGGAGAGCTGTGTAATGCAAAGACAATACCTACCTACACACACACACAGAGAGAGAAATACACACACAAACATGTTACATTTAGTGAAGTTGCGTGGACAGTGGACAGTGTGTGGGATGTCAGAACTGAAACCACACAGTCAACAGTTGCAGGCTATAAGATTTGAACTTTGTTAAGGTGAAAGTGTGTGTGTTTGTGGCCATACAAAACACTCCACTGGAAAGACATAAGAGGAACATTTCGTAACAGGAACATGACATTATTCATCTAGATAAATTATCTTGATATTGGGTGGCGCAGTGGTACATCACCTCACAGCCATTAATGGTCCTGGGTTTGACGCCACTTGACTCCAGGGGCCTTTCTGTTCTTGCTGTGCTTATGTGATTTCTTCCACAGTCCAAACACTGGTCAAAGGAGTGATTGTGAGCAATAGTTGTCTGTTTCTCTGTGTTAGGCCTGAAACAGACTGATGTTGTTCCTCGCCTCTGACCCAATGACAGCTCGGATAGGCTGCTGTGACCCTGAGCAGCTGAAAATGAGTGGATAGATATTTTTAACTTTATGTTTTTGAAAGTTGAGGCAATTGCATCCTCAAGACTCTATTGTTCTTAGGAGAATTCAAAGGAATACCTAAACATTTTGGAAAATGTTCTAAAAAATATGATGAAAAGAGAAAAGGTAGGTTTGAACTGATCAAAAGTGACAACATCTGAATATCAGCCAATTTCAGGCTCACCGATAAAAAAACAACAACAAAGTTTGCTTGGTTTAAAAACAAAAGTAAAGTCAGTTTATAAATGAGAGCAAGCACACTAATAAGGAAAAATAGTAGTTTTTTTAACAGACAAGCAAGTGGAAGATATCATTAGTAAGAGCAAACCATTTTGCAGTTTAGGAGTGATGACAGTGGTGTGAACTTGGAAGACTGATTCAGTAAAAGGACTAGATGTTGCATTGCTTTAAATGGCGAGAATCTTAAGGGATGGCTGTAATGAGGAAAGGCAGCCCAGAAACTTTACCAGCAGCACACATCGTTGTGTGCCTAAACTTTCGGTTTTTTACCCAAGCTAATCTGCCATTTTTTTATTTATTTTTTTTGGGGGGGGGGGGGGGGGGGGGGGGGGGGGATTAGAGATCTCATCTAGATTATCATATTAAGATTTGGGACACATCGTCAGTACTGGACCTTGGATTCATCGGGTGTTTCGGCCATTATCACTAGACACCCTCATCCAAGGAGGCCCTGCCAGGGTTGATCAGGCCCTGGAGTGTGTCACTGGTTTATGTTAAATTGTTATTTCTCTTATTCTTTCTTCTGTTTAGTTTTCTACAGTTTATTTTCTCCTATCTATTCACTGCAACTGAGAAATAATACTCACCTCTTTAGCATTTATGGAGCCTCACTTCTTCAAAGGGATAGAAAAGGTGATAAAGAGAAGTAAGACAAAAGGGACAAGACAGGAGAGAGCAGAGAACAGAGCCGGAAGGGGGGCTCCCGATCTGGCTTTCCACACCTTCCCGCCGGATCGGGCTGTACGCTCTACCTCCCAACTGCCTCCCAGAAAAGGGAAGAAGAGCGGAATATTTTATAATAATTTTTTTATAAAAATAATCTGGTGCCATCTATACAGGACTGAAATAATTGTCATTGCACCAGAAAAATGCATGTCTGGGATGAAGGAGACACTTGGACCTCTTGGGTCTTTGGCACAAATCTCTGTTAGACACCATGGTATAACCTTTGATTCTGGTTTTACTTTGGATGCACATGTCAAGTCTCTTGTTCATTCCTGTTTTCATCATCTAATACATATTGCTAAAGTAAACTCCATTTTGTCACATTCTGAACCGGAAATTATTATTCATGCTTTTGTTTCGTCACAATTGAATTACTGCAATGCACTATACGTCTTAGCAAAACCTCCCTAGAACGGTTGCAGGTTGTTTAAAATGCTGCTGCAAAATCCTCAAAGTTTTCACATGTAACTCCAACCTTAATGCAGCTACATTGGCTTCTGGTTTATTTCAGAGTGCAAGATTCTTTTACTGACTTGGAGAGCTTTTCACAGACAGGCACCAGGTTATATGAGAGGGTTTCTGCACCCATATTACTTATAAAACAAATAAAAGAATGCTTAAATAATTCTTTACTTAAAATAAAAAAAGAATCCTCTACAGGGAAGATGTGGTATCTCGTATTGGTACAAGGCTGAGTGGCAGCTTCATACATAAAGAAATTACAGTTGTCGAGGCAACAGAAAATTAAAAATTAAAGAAAGTTAAAGTCTTTAATGTTTAATAGACACATTTAATAGGGCATAACTAACTAATTTGATTTCAGAGTCAAGAATGACACCAATATTTATTGCATAAGGCTTTACATTCAGTGACAGAGAACCAAGGCAATTGATGATGCTGGGAAAATTTATCGAAGAGTTTTGGAGAGGCAAAAAGCGTGAAATGAACATGGTAGATTGGCGTGTCTATTACACATTTTGCTGTGATACTGGGTTGAAAAGACATATACAGCTGAAAGTCATCAGCCTAAAAAATATAAGAAATGTTTTTAAAAAATTAAAAAATGTCAGCTAAAGGAAGCATGTAGAAAGAAAGTAATAATGGCCCCAAGACTGAACCTTGTGGAACCCCATAGGTTAGTGAGAAGGTCCTATCAGATAAGTAAAAAGAAAACTAGTCTGACGCAGAGACAGAAAAAACAGTCAAAACCTTATGCCTATTAAGTAAGGTTTTATGGTCAGTGGCATCAAAAGCTGCACTAAGATCAAGTAAAATAATTACAGAACAATCTCCTGCATGAAAAGCCATTAAAAGATCATTATAGACCTTCAAGAGAGGGGTCTCAATGGAGTGCTGCTTTTGAAAGTCAGACTAAAAGGGGTAAAAAATCAGTCATTTGCCTAATAAAGATCTGAAGTGATTTTCTACTATTTTTTTCTAATAATTTACTAGCAATTTTTAAATAGGGTGATAATTATCACTTGCGCTGGGTTTAAGATAAGTTTTCTTTAGTAGGGGAGTTACCTCAGCATGTTTAAAATAGGATGGAAAACAACATTGCCTCAGTGAGATGTTAATAATAGACAGCAATAAAGGACCAATGCTGACGAAACTCCCAGATAGGACAGAAGGAGGTAATTTGTCTAAGGAGCACTTAAATATTACTGAAGTTAAGTCATTAAGTGAAATTGGTGAAGAAGAAATAAATGTCTCAGTGCACTGAGGACCATCTTCATAAGGTGAGCGACTTGAGGAGATTTTCGATCTCAGGTTCATCAAATTTTTTACACAGTGATTGAGAAATGTGTCGCAGTCGTCATCAGAAAGTAGCACAGCATGCTGATGTTGAAGAGAAACAATGTGGTTTATAGTATCAAATAACACCCTGGGATTAATCTTATGACAGTTCATAAGATTATAGAAATATAAGGATCTAGCCTTTTTGACTGCCTCATTATAAGAGCGAAGGAGCTCTTTGAAGAATTCACAATGGTCAACAAAACCAGTGGACTTCCAAAGTCGCTCTACTTTTTGACAGGAACTTCAGAGGTTGATTATGTAACCAGGGTATGAGACTTATATGAGACATGTTAGCAACTGAGCAAGCATTAGTTAGCATAATTTTAATAAAAACACCCACCGGGGCACGTGTAGAGTCCAGACTGTATAGTAAGCTGCGTTCCTGCTGGGATGAACGGTAGCTTTCCTCGCTGTCAGATGACAGCCTGGGTGGTAAACATGAGAGGGGATGGAGATTGCACCGTGTTTTTCAGACAGCTGTAGACGCTCACTGTTGTACCTCTCTGCTGACTTCCTCTGTCCATCATTTTAACCAGAATTTTCAAATTTGAATTTATCACTCCATCAGACCTGTTGCCACTGATTTTTAGTCCAGTTCTTGTGTAATTTGGTACACTTCAGCCTTTTCTCTCTGTTTCCCTTACTTAAGAATGGTTTCCTGATTGACAGCTACCTTTCCACTGAGACCATTTCTGATTAGGCTTCAGTGAATACTAGATTGATAAACTGAAGGGTCTGTGGCGCCTGTGTCCTGTGTCAGGGTTTGATGTACTGCTTACTATTTCTTAAGGACATGACTTCCTTTTTTTTTTTTTTTTGCCTGTCCCGTTTGGATCTTTTGCCATTAGAATTATTGTCTAAAGGCGAAGAAAGATGCCCAACGGATTTACTTTACCAAATGGACCATGCCAGCCTTGCCGTAATGGTCTATTTGATTCACCTTTAATTGTTTATTTTATTTTTACTTGTTGTATGCGGGACAGACTTTACTGGGGGAAAGAAAGGGGAGAAAGAAAGAGGGAAAGAAAAACAGCTGGGAAGAAGGACGGGGGAAAAGGGCAAAAAAACAAAAACCAACAGAATAAGCAGACAAAAAAAATACATATTGACCACCTGGATCACCTGTTGAGAAAGAAAAAAGTCTGTGGCGCCTGTGTCCTGTGTCAGGGTTTGATGTACTGCTTACTATTTCTTAAGGACATGACTTCCAACGAGTATAGATAGTTTTGATAGTTTTTAGGCCTGCCACGTCTTCTTTCGTCTTTGAGTTTCCAGAAGGAATGATCAATATGAATGCAGAAGAGGGTTCTAAAAGAATTAAGGTCGTCTAGCTTCCTGAGTTTGAGCACCGACACGTCATCTCAGCCTAGATTCGCTATAGCCTTCGTTACTTTATTTTTATATCATTTAAATGACATTCCAAGCCACAGAAACATCATAAAAGAAATCAGTCTCATGAGCTAAGAGATTCATGGTTTCCATGACTTCAAACTGACTGCCTTCAGCTTAATTATTTCCCAAAATGTACATAACACAGCACAATAATTCCAGTTTCCATTAAGCGGATAAGAGAGTAAACACTGAGGAAGTACCTGAATTACTAATTCTAAAAACAGATGACATGAAGATGAATGAAGAAAAATAAGAGAGACTGAGAGAGGGAGGCGGATGGATGTGTGAAGGGCAGTTATTGAATCAGGAAGTGCAGAGGATTAGTAAGGAGAAGGTGAGGGCAACTAAGAAGAGGATGAAGAGTAGAAAAGCAGTTAGTCCTGATGACATACCTGTGGAGGTACGAAAATGTTTAGGAGATAAGGCAGTGGACGATTGTTTATATTGTTTAACACAATTCTGGAGAGTGTGAGGATACCTGAGGAATGGAGAAGAAGTGCACTGATACAGATTTTCAAGAACAGGGTTGATGTTGCCGCCTGTAGTAACTACACAGGGATAAAGCTGATGAGCCATACCATGAAGATATGAGAGAGAATTGTTGAAGCTGTGTCAAGGAGAGAGGTGATGATCAGTGAGTAGCAATATGGCTTCCATGCTGAGAAAGAGCACTACGGATGTGGTGTTTGCTTTGAGAGTGTTGATGGAGAAGCTTAGAGAAGATCAGAAGTCGCTTCACTGTGTCTTTGTGGATCTAGAGAAAGTGATAAGGTGTCAAGAAAAGAAGCATGGCACTGCAGGAGGAAGTAAGCTGTCACAGAGAATTATTATTGTTAATGGACATAACGCCCTGGGAACTGGGTGCATCCAGCAGGGTGATTGGTTTAAGCTACTTTAAGGGTTTCTTCAAAATAAGCATGTGTGTACTGCCAAAGCTGCATCAGAGACCATCTGTGTCGAGGTAGACCTGCAGTCTTGTGTTATAGATGTATTCTAGATTACTGGATGTGCAATGCAGGCTTGGGTTTGTGTCAGATGTCTACTGGCATTAGTAATGTTGCAAGGATCATCTCTTTAAGATTAGATCACCAAAAACAGATGCAATGAGGGGAAGTAGTTTTGACGTTTGCAGGTGTGCAGCAAAACAAATGAAATGGGAACATTTAAGTCATGTAATTCATACTACAAGCCAACAGTTTTCAATCCAAGGTCATTTTAAAAATGTTTTGTGGCAACTGCTTTGAACCTTGGAGTGCAGATACCAGTAATTCAAATTCTGCAGTATGTGATGGTAGTTATTTTTCTCGACAGTTTGAGAACAACTTTGGTGAAAATCAACTGGAAGAACAGCTGATCACTCACACCCACCACCTTCAAAGACTGGTGTAACTATTTAGATGAGCCCATACACTATCCATTTTCTAGTGATACATTTCTGAATAAATGTCTTCAAATTTATTTTATGAGCATCAAATTAAATTTTATTTTTAATGATTCCACTCTGATTACTGGGAGACAACATGGGATACTTCTTTCAGGGTCTTTTGATCCTTGTAGGGTCCAAAGGCAAACTTGTGCTGGGTGAGGGGCCAGACAAAGAATGAGTTACAAATACCAGGGCTTAGCTAATGGGGCCTGGTCGTGATCAGCCTGAAGAGGCAACATGGGCCTCTTGTGGGTTCTTGTGGGTTCACCACCTGCAGGAGACCCGTATGGGTCTGGTGCAATGTTTGTCAGGCAGGTGTCAAGGAGCTCATGGAATAAGGAACACCACGTCTATGGTGGGGAAGGAGCCTGAGTTAGTGTGTGAGGTTGACAGAAACGAGCCAGATATCTTCAGATTAATTTCAATACATGGCTTGAGTTCTGGAACCATCCTCCCGGAGAGGGACTGGACTCTGATCCAATCTGGAAATGCCCATGGTGAAAGGAGCTGGGTGGACGTACTGCGACCAAGAATAATTGGCAGAAAATGGATGGATGGATATAAGTATCATCACAGTCAATTTTGATCATATTCAGCAGACTGACATTTAATTTTTCATCCCAAATATAACTTGCTTTTAATATCACCATAGCAAATCATGTAAATTCAATCTGACTTGATTCAGGCCACCTAAATATCTTTGCTCCTGTAAAAATATTTAGCAGAACAGTTTAGCGTTATTGTTTCAGTTATGGCCACATCATGAAATCTTCCCAACACCAAAGAGTGAACATGAACTTTCAAAGGCAATTAACAGCTGTTTAATCCATCTGTTAAAACAAGCGAGTCAGTAACCACAGAGAGGCAAAGATGTGGTGCCAGAGGCGAACTGATTGATAGAAATGACTAGCTTATTTGTCATCACCGCCATGCAGTGTCATGATCTTTACCCCAAAAGCTGCCAAAGGGCTATTTGACTCCACTAATTAGAATACGTTAACTGTGAAAACCACACAAACCACAGAGGGTGAAAGCAGAGACAACAGCTTGGTAATGTTTTCCCCACATTGCTTTCAGATGTCTCACAATTGTTCACCATTTAGTTTTCTGCCTCTCTTGTAGAAAAAAACCTGCAAACTTGGGGGGCTCATTAACCCTGACAGACTGAAAAATCTCTGCCAGCACCTGTGGCACTTCACTGACTGCTGAACATGTGATGTCACCACCATCAGTCTCAAATGTACAGAACAAGACAAGTGAGTTGTTTCTGCAATTTATTCATAACATTATGCATGAACAGTGGAAAAATATGTAGGTCTGCCTTTTTAATATGGAAATTAAAATTGATTTTTTTTAACCTTCTATAAACTCGGGGCCCCACAAATTTTTGTTCAGCTCAGTAAACCTAAATTGCCAGATTTAATGAAAAGCCATTATCCCCTATGTGTTATGTTTCCATGGTGATGGTTAGCTCAGAGCAGTTTTTAAACACACACTGAGCACTTTATCAAATAAGTGATCAATATATTTTTTTAAAAACTGTTTTAAAACATCAATTTTGCTGCAGTGCATGTTTTGTTTTGTTTTCTGTTTTTTTCAAACACTTTTGAAGATGGAGCCATGGAGATTATTTCTTTAACTTAAGTCTGAGAGATCTCTTTCTCGCTCCCTCCCTCCTGACCGTATCTCTGTCTGAACATTAAAAGTCGCCGCACACACAGCGAGGTCTGCAGGCGAAAGTCTTATGACCTTATCAGTCTACGAAGGCACAGCATTCAGTATGTGACGGATCCATGGACCTGCCATTAAACTGTGTCAATTGAAATTTTTTTTAAAAAGAGGAAAGCTACTCATTCGATTGACAGCTACTACACAAAGCTGTGCACATGGGCAACCCCAAACAGCAGAGACTGGAACTGTTGAACAAATATCTGTACATCTTCACACTGGTCAGCTAAAAGGCTCACTTATGGTTGGATCTAAAAGAGGAAGCAGAGCTTTGGAGATGAATTATGACAGTCACAGATTTTCATTTTAAAATGTACATAGACAATAGAAGGGCTTCTTAATCTCTAAAGCTGTGTTCTCACCAGACAGTTAATAATTCAGCTTATTCACATTTTCTGTTCATGTAAATCAGATACAGAGTTTAGGTTTTACTGTCCCACCTAATTTTTCATATTTAGGTTTTGCATTTGCCAAAGTTACAGCATAAACAGTTACTTTAATTAAGGTGATTAGTTTGTTTTAGTAAAGAATATGACATTACGCTGTGTTGTAAATGATGGTGCGCACATTTAGTTTGCATTGTTTTGTCAGTGATTTATAACTCGCCTTACTTTTTTTTCTCTTTTCTTGAGTTACCTGTCTGCTATATGTTTGCTTTAAACAAAAGAGGCTGGAGATGCTTTAAATGGACTTAAGCATCTGCTCAGACCATATAGGGGAGGGTGGAGCTTCCTTGCATTAGATTAATTTTTTCCCAGTGGTTTCTAACTTGGGGTGGTTAGCAGTGTTGCCTCACAGCAAGAAGGTCTTGAGTTCGACTCCACCAGCTGGCCAGAGCCTTTCTGTGTTGAGTCTGTGTGTTCCCCCCTTTTCCTGCCACATTCAGTTGGTGGAGTTAGGTTAATTGGTTAATCTAGATTGGCCACAGATATGAACGTCAATGGTGTTGTTTGGGACCAACATTTGTGGTCATATGTTCATGACCACCTTGAGCAATAATTTACATCGTCATGTTTGTAGTTAAGCTAAGCTAAGATTAAGCTAAGAAAAGCTGAGTAAAAGCGCCTGTTCAACAGCTGCTTTTACTTTTGCCTGTTTCTTAAAAGATGGACATAGCTGTTTCTGGACATAGCTGTTATGTGACCCTTGAGTTGAAGCCTCGGACCAACTGCAAACTCAAAGGGTATCAACATGTCACTCACAAGGTAGGCCATCCCTGAAGCATACCCTTCTTTATCATCCTTTTTGACTCTAATGAGGACCACTCCCCAGAAACCAAGTTTATGCGTACACCATCTATGCTTCATATCAACTAACTTTCCGACAAGGAAATTAGAAGAAGCGTGACTCTTATATAATAAAGTCAGTGAGATGTTAGGATGAAAGGCCAGCTGGCTCAAGCACAGATATTATGACAGACTTTTTAGAAAAGTGGTGCAACAAGACTTTCTGATTTCAACACTGACTGACAGCAGTAGGATATTTTAATATCTCTGCTTCAGTTGCTTTTTATGTGGTGGGATTTCTCTGTTTATCTATGCCCTGGTCTCTTTCACACAAAAAATTATTTTTGAATTGTTTTCCGATTTTTGGTGC
Source organism: Pelmatolapia mariae (assembly GCF_036321145.2). Lineage (NCBI taxonomy): Eukaryota > Metazoa > Chordata > Actinopteri > Cichliformes > Cichlidae > Pelmatolapia > Pelmatolapia mariae. Next base: position 11,594,531 of record NC_086243.1, on the reverse strand, counting down.
CCTAGTGTTCGTGAGAAATATTAATTCCATGACTGGCATAAGTCACAATGGTCTCCAGACTTATCATCACCACAGTCTTCTCTCCAAAAATAAACTCCATTTATCAAATTTACATTTAACAATAATTTGTTATCACTTTAGTTTAGTTTGTACCAACCCCCTTTTGCCAAATTCAAATAAATGCAGCATAAAACCTGCTAATTTTCTTTTCTTAAATAAACCAGAGGAAATCGGTATCTGTCACTCTCACCGCGACCACGTCTATACAACCCAAGTTATCAAGGCACCCATTTTTATTATACCAGATTCAGTGTCACAGTCTGCATTTATATACTCACGTATAACAGGCTGCAAAATAACCTGTCCTTTTCAGCTCTGAAATAATGAACCACTATGAGAAGACCTTATCCTCCGATAGGCATTAATGGGATGTAGGACTTTATTGCTCTCATTACACTTCTCCCAGGAGGAATTGCACAGTCCTATGCAGCGACATTAAATACCATAACCAACTGTGGGTTTGGATTGATCTTTAATTTAAGAAAATATCTGCACCATTTAAATACCAAGCAGGCTACACACCAAACGTTCATTCCTTTGTATTATTGTAGGGTCTTGACCTTACAATATAAAGCACGTCAAGGAACCTCCATTGTTAAATAAAACAGCGCTACATAAATAAAACTGAATTGAACTGAATTTTCTCCATTAGCTTTATGCACTTTCAAAAAGCAGTAAACTGTGTGTACAAAAGATACAGAGATAATCTGTTTTCCTTTCAGTATACTCTCCTCGGACACTTTCTCAGGTACAGCATGACAGGGACCACTAAAATCCCTTCTGTGAGACCCTCATTTGCCTTCATAACTGCCTTAATTCTTAATGTCATAAATTCAACAAGATGCTGGAAACATTCCTCAGATATTTACAAAGCAAATTTGATTGAGATTAGGAGACTGTGAAGGCCATTTGAGTGCAGTGAACTTATGGTCATGTTCAAGAAACCAGTTTGAGATGATCTGAGCTTTGTGACATGGTGCGTTATCCTGCTGGAAGCAGCCATCGGGTACACCACGGTCACAAAGGCATGGACATGATCAGCGGCAATACTCAGGAAGGCTGTGGTATATAAATGATGTTCAGTTGGTGCTAAGGGACCCAACGTGTGCCAAGAAAGTATTGCCCATGTCATTACTCCACCACCACCAGCCTAAAGCGCAAAAATTGAGACTCATCAAACCAGACTATATTTATCTAGTCTTCTATTTTGGTGAGTCTGTGTGAAATTATAGTCTCAGTTTCCTGTTCTTCAGCTGACAGGAGTGGGACCTATAGTGGTCCTCTGCTGCTGCAGCCTATCTGCTTCAAGGTTTGATATGCACATTCAGAGATGCTCGTCTGCGTACCTTAGTTGTAACAAGTGGTTATTTGGTGGTCATTCTCCTTTAAACTCTGACATTTTAGCGCAGACCGTTTTCTGTAAACCCAAGAGAGGTGTGCGGTAAAATCCCAGCCTGTCTCTACGCGGTCTCTACGTTCGTGTGTTTCCTGTTTTACTTTGATATTTCCGTGTCCTTTGTTAATGTTTTCAGTTTTGCTTCCCTTTGGTCTCATCTTGTCTGATCAGTTACAGCTGTGTTCCCCACCTGTTGGCTGTTTCCTCATTATCCTCTGTGTATATATAGTGTGTGCTCTCCTTTGCTCCCCGTCAGATTGTCTGTTCATCATTGTCTCCTTGGTGTTTATGTCTCAAGCTCCTCACTCCTGGTGCTCAGGGGTTTTTTGGGTAATGTTTTCTACGTTCCTCATGTTCTTTTCTTACTTTAAGTCCATACCATGATCTGCTTTTGTTTGCATTTTGTCTTTCACTATAAATAAAACTCACTCACAGCTACTCTGCCGTCACTCCCTGCACTTGGGTCTGCTCTCCCTTCTCTCCACACGGTCCGCCATGTCAGACTGTCACACAGCCAGTCTGGGCCCAACAACCACATCACAGCCACCTAAGTTACCTTTCTTCCCCCATTCTGATGCTCAGTGTAAACTTCAGAAGGCGATCTAGACCATGCCTAAATACAATGAGTTGCTTTCATGTGATTGGCTGATTAGATATTTGTGTTAATAATGAAAGTGTACCTAATAAAGCACTAAACATACTTGCCTAAATGTTTTTACTAATTGGTTATTTTCTCTCACTGGAGCCTTTTGACATTCTCTGTCTGTGGAAGTGCAAACAAACAGATAACGTGGAGAGCTTCGCCCACTGTGTGGGCAAAGCAAAGTTGGTGTACAGGTTGTTTTTAATATTCTGTCTCTTCACAAAAAATTTTAATAACAAAAGAGCCATATAAAAAATACATACAACAAAGGTGATAAACTACACATTATTTATATGTAATTAGTGTGGGATTGTGAAAGGCTCTCCACAATCAAGTGTCATCAGGCATATGTTTGGGTGGCAGGTGGGTGAATGGTTGAGCAGATGTGCTCTGTATTTTAACAGCGTACAAGTAAGGTTTATTTCTGCCTGCTCTCTACTACTGTGGTGAAATGCCACAAAGGCAAAAAGGAAGAAGAGAAGAAACCTAGAAAGAAATAGCCTAAATATTATAGGTATGTCAAAGTATGTCAAGTGTAATGCAGGCATCCACAAGTCAGTGCAAAATCTCACATTTATCTTATCAATCACTTTTATTTGGTTTATAATCTGATACAAACACATTTCCCACAGGTCACCACCAGTAAATTAATTATGGGATTGTGGGAGATGTGAGCCACCTACAGTTACCATTTGCCCACCTAATGGCGAAAGTTAAAGGTCAGATGAAAATTGCATATAATGTCCTGCGGTTCCATCTCTTTATATAAAAGCAGACCGATCCCAGACGGTCACCTTTAATGAAAATGTGTTCTAATGCATCAACTGCTGAGGGAAAATGGGTCGAAATGCATTTAAATGATCGCATGTGCACTTAAGCTTTTAAACAGCCTCTTCTGAAATGCATATTTCCATCTCCTCATAATGCTGGGAAACCAGTATTGATGCTGCCGGCTTTCTGTTTGTCTGGAATACAAAGTCTTAAAACTTGTTTTTTCAACAAGGCCATGTGATGTGTTATGGTCACCATACTATCTGCAGAAACATCAGAAGCCAGTGTTTACTATAAATGTACCACCGGTCCATTGCCCGCAGGGGAACGCAACACCTCTGATTACATTTTAAATGTTAAGCAGCTGAACTGTAAGAGAGCACAGCCTGATGTACAACGTGCTGTTTTTCATAACAGGAACACTCTCACCCAAAAGAATGAGCTCTACAGTAAAACATGTTCAGAGCTTTAAATGAGGTTTGCTTTTGCTTGCTGAGCATCTAAAATTCCTCTGACGTTTTACAGCTTAAGGTTGAAACTCTGGCTGACTATCATTTTACCTGCAGCAAGGTCAGCACAGTTGCAATTTCAATGGACATAATCCCAGCAGTGCTAAAATCAAAAGAACGTGTTCTGGTCGGGACCAGAAGCTTTACTTTTTTGTTTGAAACAGTTTGAAACAAAATGGGTGAAATGGAATTGACAGACAGATTAAATGTTAAGGGCAAATAGTGACCCCAGAAAAAAGGCTGCATTATGAGTTTGTTTGTGAAATTAATGAGTATTTATATATTAAAAAAAACAAGATGATGTTCCAGACAGACAGGGAAGGCAATTTAAGATGAATATATCATCATCATCATCATCATCATCGTTTATTTATATAGCACTTTAAAAACACACAAGGCTGACCAAAGTGCTGAACAATAGAAACATAATAGATACCATAAGAATAATAAATACGATAAAATAATAAACATAGCGAAAACAATAAAATATAAGTAAATACAAGTCAGTCAACCACTGAGTCAAAAGCTAGTGAATAAAAATGCGTTTTCAATCTAGATTTAAAAACCAGCACTGATGTCGATTGCCTAATGTGAAGAGGAAGATTATTCCAAAGCTTAGGAGCCACAATAGAGAACGCTCGGTCTCCTCTCAGTTTCAGCCGTGATTTGGGGACTGAGAGCAACAGCTGCTCAGCTGACCAGAGCGAACGAGTGGGGACATAGGGCTTCAGCAAATCAGACATATATGCAGGTGCCAGACCATTTAAAGATTTAAAAACCAATAAAAGAACTTTAAAATGAATCCTAAATTCAATTGGAAGCCAGTGCAGGGAGGCCAGGACCGGAGTAATGTGCTCAAATTTCCTTTTACCAGATAAAAACCGTGCCGCAGCATTCTGTACTAGTTGCAGGCGTTTCAGAGTGCCCAGTCCAACCCCTATTAAAAGGGAGTTACAATAATCCAAGCGTGAGGTTATAAAAGCGTGGATAACAGTCTCCAAGTCACGCCTTGAAAGAAAAGGTTTAACCTTCGACAGACGCCTGAGGTGATAGAATGACGATTTCACCACCCCATTCACGTGGCCAAAAAAGGTAAGTGCAGAGTCGATTTTTAACCCAAGATTGGTAATCGAGCTCTTCAGGTGAGGGGTCAGAGCAGCAAGGTCAACATCAGGGATATCAGAGGAACGATTCGGGCCAAACACAATTGCTTCTGTTTTACGTTCATTAAAATTTAAAAAATTTTGAGCCATCCATGACTTAACATCACTAAGGCAATCAAGCAGGAGTCTAATTGGGGAGCTATCAGAATGACTGAAAGGAAAATAGATGGTACCTATCTGCCGAGTAATTAAATAATACATGAATCATATATTTAAATACATGTCAAGGTTGAGTGTCTGACTTCTTAAAGCGATCAAATGCCCTGATATTGCCTTAAAAGCACATAGTGTTCCCTAGCAGAAAGATCAGGACATTCTGTTTGAAATTCATTGAGTCTGAATTGAGTTATCAGAGTTTTATGGGAGTGTGCAGACACGCTGCATCTTTAAATCAAGTCTTGAATATTATCATTCGGCTAAGCCCTTCTCGTCCTCCTACTTTGCCACTCTCTCTCTCTCTTTCTCTTTGCTCTCAGGTGGAGTTTGGGTAGGGTTCTGGTTTTGTCCTGGACTTATGTGGGGTTACTGCTGTCTCTAGCTCCAGCTAGCACCGCTGCTTAACATCTATTTGTTACGCTGAGATTCAAAAGGCCAGGTGAAACTTCCACTATTTCCCATAATTTGACTTTGCCTTCTCGTTCTCAAGGTGTGTGCTTTGGCTGTTTCATGTAAAAAGTGCTTTCCTGAAAAACTAAGATGGCTGCTGTTTGTCTCGCTTACCTGGAAATCCCCTGCATGTCCACCCTCCACTGTCACTGCCTCCCGCCTCACCCACCTGAGAGTGCACAAGGTAAGTACGAGTAAATAAGAGTCTTCAGGGTTTTGAGTTTGAATCCATTTATTCATGCAAATATGACGCTGAGATACTTCATAAAATCTTTGATATGTTAACTAACATTGACGACATGACAATGACAGATGTCACACAATGCAATGTAAAAAAAAAAAAAATAGATAATTTGCACCATAATCACATCAGTATGGATGATCACAGCTAAGTGTCAAGAGAAATGTTTAGTAAGACATTTTTTATTCACTAAAGTAAGCCTTTAAAAGTCAGAAGCAAAGGAAAATGGGAAAAATGTGCAGTGATTTATTGAAAGACGTGCAAACACACATGGAAACAGTAGAAACGGCAAAGACTGGGTTTTACGATTCTTCAACACAGCCTGAACTTACTTGGGCACCTTTATTGTAATTTCTCTGAGTAGTCTTCAGGAACAGTTCTGCAGGGTTCTCAAAGGACATTCAAAGCTCGTCTTTAGATGTTGGCTGCCTTTGTTCCATTTACCGTCAAGATGATCCCACACTGCTTCATTAACGTTGAGGTCCTGGCTCTGGGGAGGCAGATCATTTTATGAATCACAAGTGGACTGCATCCTGCTATCCCGCTTTGACTTTTCATTTTCACTCACATTTCTTAAAAGGCCGTTCCCAAAGGTAGCGACTCAGATGCACAGAGAACGAGACTGGCAGCAAAAAGACTGAAGAGTAAAACTGAGATTTAAACACACAAAGGGAATATCTTCATTCTCTGCCAAGGACTCATTACTCCACATTTATTCTATATGCACAGCTGTTTATAGTTTATTATTTTTTTTTATCTTTCATATAAGTTAATAGTCCTCACTGTGTTAACATTCCACATGCATGCAAACTGGTGACAGGAGTGCTCTTACTATAGTAAAGTGAGAAAGTGATATTACTATAACTAATGTGATATGATTATATATGTGATTAATACATGAGAAAAGAAATCTGCCTCCACAATATTCATAATGTCAGGATAAATACTATTAATGACTAAAAGAAATCAAAAGAAGAGAAGGACATTTCTTTTTCCAGATTCAAGTATTGGTTTGTTCCACTTATTTTCCTTATTTTCCTTAATTACTTTATCAAAAAAAAAAGAAGTCTGATTATTAAAAGAATTTAATGTAATGAGTTACCAACTGGCTTTGTAGAAACAATGTTGCATCTACACATTACAGACAACTGAGTTAAAAAACAACAACACAGTTTTAAATTGTTTCTTTAAGCACTTTGTTGCTTGTGCAGTGTGTTGAGGAGAACTGAGGAAACAACTCACCGTCAATATGGACAGAGGAGGTCAGGAGAGTGTCTACATCCATCTTTAAAACACACTGGAGGCTTTGTCATCGTTTGGGGCTGTATTTTAGCCAGCAGTGTTAATGATCTTGTCAAAATCAATAGAATTGTAAACACAAAAAGTATGGCCATATTTTAATCCACTGTGTAATATCATCTGGAAAGTGTGTGATTAGCAAGAGTTACATTTTTCAGCATGACCGTGATCCCAAACACGCTGCCAATGATTCATCCATGAAAAGAAAAACACATCTTTGACACTATCAGTCATGGCTCGGCCTCCCCAGACTGAAGCAATACAGGATTAACAGAGCAGAACAAAAGGCAGCCAATATCCACATACTGTATTTCCACGTGTATTTCACTCAGTCATTAATCTCTGCACCTAGTTCCCATTTCCCAGTAACACATAAAATATAAAAATATTAAGAAACGACGTGTGATTCAGGACTTTCGCACAGTACTTTGTCTTTGTGGTTTCTTGCTAACTGTAGCGTGTCTTATCACAAAAATATTTACGAATTTATACATTGAAGATGATATTCAATCAGAATTGACCAGAATACATTAATAATTCCTAAGGGCATTATGTGACAAACACTCCATGACTTACTTTGTCAAAGTAAAAACAAAGATATAAGTAAGAAAAAAGTTAAAGAGAAAAAGCAGGAACAACTGGTTGACGCATGCGCACTTAAAGGTATATAAGGTAGACTACAAATGTTTCCGAATGACTCAAAAACAATAAGTTAAATGTATTTTCTGTTGAATTTGACGTGAGAACAGTTGCTTTGTTGAGATCTCACCGGTCGGATTTGCCTGCCTTCATAGTAATTTCCGGATAGCCATGTGTATTTCACTCAAAAGTCAACGTCACGACAACGGGCTCACTGATTGGTCGCAGGAAGAAAGGGGGGCGTCATTTGTCATCTCCCATTGGTTGCAATGTTAAATCTCCTCTCTCTGATTGGCCGGGAGCATCGCTTTGCTATTGGCTGATCTCACGCACCGACAATTTGAAAATCGGTGTTTTGCGTTCAGAAGTGCAGGAGTAGCTGACACACAAAGGTTAGCACAAATGTGTTTAAAAACAGCGGTAAGAGGTTGATTTAAACCCGGATCGCATATCAGCTTTGTTGTTTGTTTAGGTTGAGTAATATAAGCACGGCTGCTTTTGAATTCAGGCTTTCTTAAACCATAGTAGCGTTTCCTCTTTGTAAGATTCATGCAATCTGGCAGCTACGGTGTTATTAGTTTTATTGTTAACTCATGTTAAGTATGTTTTTGTGCTCAGAGTCGCTGTGATGTTATCGGGAGAGGACGGTGCACAGCTTCAGTGCACTGTGACGGTGGAGCAGCTCAACAGCTCGGGACAGGCCACCCGGAGGAAGGTCATCCGCAAAGCCTCAGTAATTCTGGGCCGGAATGAGTACCAGGAGATCATCCTGCGAGTCCACGACGGCAAAGTGCCGCAAAGCTACCATCTGAAAGAGTTCAAACTTTTCACCAAGTTTGCCAGAGATGGGAAGTGCACCGTGAAACTGGTCCCTGAAAACATCCAGGTCCTCATGTCAAACTGTCCGACTGACCAGCTCAGCCTCTTTCTCAAAACCCTGAGCATCAAACACCAGGCCTGGCAGGGCAGCAAGCCTCTGAGCAACCGAGAGAAGCTCAAGGCCGGCCTGCCCCGCAGCTTCGAGGCCATCAGCCCCCTGCAGCAAAAAGACATCCAGAAAGTCAATGAGCTGAGAAGTAAAGTGGCTCCTAACGGACTGACAGACCGCACTAATAGGATGACAGCTGCAGGTACAGGACAGCAGGTCAAACGCTCCAGGAGTGACTGTAACTTCAGCCCAGTGAGTTGTACACACAGCACTCTCTCACATTTAAATTCAGGTTGCCTCACAGCAAACTGCAGGATTGTTTCCCACAGGAGGCACTGGTGTCCTGAACACATTCTCTCTGTTCACACTGTGGGTTACACTTTAACAAAGATGACAGCAGATATTGTCATTGTTCCAGGTAAAGGCCAACCCAAGTAAGAAGCCAATCCTCTCCTTACCATCACGCAAGCTTAACAAAGAGCAGGCTGCTGTTCTCAGTGCAGTGCTGAGTGGCAAGAATGTCTTTTTCACCGGAAGTGCAGGTAAAAAGTGCACAAAGATGAAGCTTCACAGTGATGACACTGAGAAACTACTTGTTTTGCCTGACTGTTCTGCTAAATTACAGGCTGCATCTTGCTTATAAAATCCCTCTTGTGACATTTTCATCAACACAGCTTGGTGTAAATATTGCTCGGTTGTGTTTTCAGGTACAGGAAAGTCCTTCTTGCTCAAGAGAATCATGGGATCTCTTCCACCAAAGAGCACTTTTGCCACAGCCAGCACGGGAGTGGCTGCGTGTCACATCGGAGGAACAACGTTACACAACTTTGCTGGTCAGTCAATTATCTGAAGTGTGTTAATATAATCACTGGGACTATCTGGAGCTCAATTTATTTCCCACAGCATCAACAAGATGACACAAATAATTGGTCAATTTACAGATATCATTTTTTTTAAAGCTTGTTCTAAAACTTAAATGGGAAAATTGGTTATAAGCACAAACATAATTATTCTGCTGATCCTTTTCTTGGAGTCAACTGTTAGAGCAGCTCCTTTTCTAATCAGAAGGTCTGAAGATCCTTGGCTCCCTAGCCTGCATGTATTAAATTGTCCTTGGGCAAGATGCTGAACCCTGATTTGCTTCCATTGGAGTGTGAGGTTAAGTGCTTAGCCTTAAGCAAACAAAAAAGTACTCAGATTAATGTGCGTGTGGCAAGAACACACTTTGAATGCTCAAATTGGATAGAAAATGTAGAAAAACGTTATATAAGTACAGACTGCTTAAAATTACAATTTTAATCCCTGTTCAGGCTGTTAAGTGTAACCAGCAGTCTAAACGTTCATGATCTCAATGCAATAAAATGGAAGAAAAAAAAAAGTTCTGTTTTCCTCAGGTTTTAGTGGATATAACTGATAAATATGGATAATCGTTTTAGCTGTCCTTATAATTGGCCCCTTCTTTGTTTCTTTACTCAATTAATTAAAACCACATCCTTGGACTCATTTCAATGTTTGCTTGATGTCCCGTTTCACTATGAATCTTTAAATCTTTGAGGCGGGCTCCTCGGATATCTTTTCACTTTTTAACAGACCTTTTTAATTAAATCTTAATATACAGTAGGATGTGAGCTGAGTATTTGCAAGGGTGTTAATCATTTTTGTTCTTCCTGGCTATCTTCTTTCTTTCCATTCTCTGAATCGTTGCTCTTTCCAGGTATTGGCTCAGGCTCTGCCCCACTGGAGCAGTGCATCGAGCTGGCTCAGAGGCCCGGGGTGCTCCAGCACTGGTCTAGCTGTCGACACCTTATCATTGATGAGATTTCCATGGTGGAGGCTCAGTTCTTTGACAAGCTTGAGGCAGTAGCTAGGTGAGGATGGTGATTCAAACATGGGCACCTGGACTGAGATCTAAAATGACTTTGTAATGTTAATTTATTCCAAAATGTAAATGTACATACTAGCATAGTCCATAGCAAGTGTTTGCTTAAAGTTTGGTTTTGATAGAGCTGAAGTCAAGAAGATCTTTTATTTTATTTTTTTTTTATATTATTTTACTTCTTTATTTTGATGGCAGTAACAAGTCAGTTTAAATTAGATCAGCAGTATTGTAAAAATTGCCTTAAAACAATGCACACATGTGGACCAAGCAATACACTAAGGAAATCTCTGAAAAGAGTCTGGTGAAAAATACTTTTCACTTGACTCTCTACAGTCATGTGAAAAACTAATTTACAATTTCTCTTTCAACAGGAGTTAAGGTAGAATTCAGGTGCTGCTAATCAAATGCATACGATTAATTAAACATTATCAACTGTGAGCATCTCTATAAAAGCAGAAGTTTGGCCAGCACAATACCACAATCTTTAGGAGCATTCCACCCAACAAACCTGAACATCAGACTGTGCGGTGCTCAGGGAAATTTAAAGCAGTTCTATCTAAACAAACCACAAGGCTTGTGAAACAAGGTTCTTTGGACAGATGAGACTAAAGTGGAGATGTTTGCTCATAACACACAGCACCACACAAACACAGCATGTCAGCACAAACACATCATAAAAACTGGTAGTGTGCTGATTTGAGCTTGGTTTGGAGCCACAGGATGTGGACACTCTGGTGTCACTGATTCTACCACAAACTCCTCTCTGAATCAAAGTATTCTAGAGTCAAATCTGAAGCCATTTGTGTGACAGACAAATGCTTGGCTAAAACTCTTTGAAATCTTGCAGGTCGGTGAGGAGGTCTACCGAGCCATTCGGAGGGATCCAGCTGATCGTTTGTGGTGACTTTCTTCAGCTGCCTCCAGTTTCTAAGGGAAAAGAAAAAGCCAGCTTCTGTTTTCAGGTCAGATCATAGTGGAGCCTCTTAGAAGTTGAGGTAACGCTTTATAATACAGCTTGCAACTAAGGGTCTAACTTCCCCCTGTATTTTATTTTAAATGACAATGTAAAAAAATTTTACCTACAAATAAAACAAAGACGTAGGTACATTAGAATACGGCGGTAACAAGTCAGGAAACAGCATTATTAATTATGATGCGAGTAAATTTAAGTGTGTGTAAATAATTGGACATAATGTGCAAGTACTTTTGAAGTATTGCATAACTTTCGGTGTTTTATAGAAAAGGAAACCCATATTATTCTGTTATTCATTTTAAGTACTGCATAAGTAATTTTAAATAGTGCCTAACTTCCAGGTATTTTACAGGATAAGAGACAGTCCTTTCCTGTACACTCGTTTTGAAAGTTATGTTTGAACAGTGACTGTGAAAGGAAAAAAACTGAGTTCACATACGCTTGCAAATTTTGATGGTATTTACTTTATTTTCTTGTAAGTTGCTAATGGAAAATGGCCCATATTGCATTTAATTTGCTCAAATAAAAGGACATTTCAATAATAGAACATCCATTATGCACATCCACATATGTGATGTAAAAAGGTAAGACTGATCCACTCCACACTACGCCCGTGTCCTGAAAAGTACAGCGTATTTGTGATGCACTGTAAGGAAATATTGTTGTTTTTTTTCTGCACAATTATCAACTTAAATTTTCTTAGAGTACAGGTTGCTGTAAATGTCTAACCCCCTTACATGCTTATTCTAGTATTTGTATGTTAATAAACTTGCATTGTAATTTCAGATAAAATATTGAAAATCCGTTTAATTACAGAGTGATTAGGCCCTTAGTTCCAGGCCTATTATTTAAAGTAAAATAAGCAAAAATTGTAAAGAAACTGGCTTACTTTGAAGAGCAATTTTTAAAAGATGACAATATCATATTTAATGCATTTATTTGTGTAAACTAGATGTTAAAGCTGTGATTTCTATGCATTGTTAAGCGGTTACTTTTCTGATGCTGAGAGACTGCACTGAGTTGTTGCATTTTTCAACACGTCTATTCTGTTCACGAGCCAGATTCTGTTCTGCGTATTTCCTCGAGAGCATTAATGCATGTTTGGGGAAGATGAACTTTTCCACTTTCTGACCCTTCAGGCTAGGAGTTGGCGTAAGGTGATCCAGATCAATATGGAGTTAACGGAAGTGCGGAGGCAAACAGACCAGAGCTTCATCTCCCTCCTGCAGGCAGTGAGGGTGGGGAGGTAACCCTGTTTCATTATCACATTTTGTTTTGTTCAACTAATGTAACCTCACATGAAATTGTATTACATCATGTATACCATGTTGTTTCCACTTATGTACAAACGTTATAAATGTCCTTGAGGCTGTTAAGGTTTTTGAAATGCTCTGATTGGGCAGGAACATTTTTAAAGGAAGGTTGTGGTTTGTTTGTTTTTTGTCATTTAACACAATTCAGGGTGACGGAGGAAGTCGCAGCAAAGCTGATCAAAAGTGCCTACCATCAGATTGAAAGGGACGGTATTCTAGCGACCAGGCTGTGCACACACAAAGATGACGTGGATCTCACCAACGAGAACAAACTCCAGCAATTACCAGGTCTGAATTCTTCTGATTGCCCCGCCCACAAAAAAAAAAAGAAATACATGTGTTACTTTGTTTGGCTTGGATCCAAGTGAAAATGGACAACACATATGGCAACCTTGTTATAATCCATTTCCTCTCAAGAGTGTGGTCTATCCTGCCTGGCAATTTGAGAAATGTTTTATTTATTTATTTTTTCAAGCTGTTTCTTTAACTGGCATAGACATTTCTGATCGTCTGAACAAAGAATTAAAAAAAATTCATAACTTTGTGAAAAGCTCCACAACTCTGACTCTTTTTCTGCTGTTTCTATACATGCAAGTTGTATTTACATGTTTGTGCCTCCCCAAAAGCCCAGTTTCACCCAAGATAAACCCCAAACAGGTGCTTTCAGTCTCAACGGGGTGCTGATTTTGTCATTTCCTGTAGTGGTGTACCAGTATTTTCATGGACACAACTATTCAGGAAACTTTGGAGTGTATTTGGCCGACAGTAGCACCAGATTTTATATGTATGTTTAAGGTCTTCCCTTTCATTTTCCCCCATCACATTTACTGTCTGTTACCACATTCCTTTAAGAAGTACCACTAGTTTTCAGTTGAATTAATCTCTCACTGCTCCTTAGGGTCAGCGCACCTGTTTGAGGCACTAGACAGCGACCCAGTGCTGGTCAAGACTATAGATGCTCACAGTCCTGTCGGCAGGCTGATCCAACTCAAAGTGGGAGCTCAGGTGTGTGTGTGCACGTGTGTGTTCCCAGAGAAACCATTTTATTTTACACAAACCCTTTTTAACACCTGCTTTACTGCTTGCTTGTATTTTTAAGGTCATGCTGACAAAGAACTTGGATGTTGCTCGAGGTCTGGTGAATGGAGCACGAGGTGTCGTGGTTGGTTTTGAGTCTGGAAAACATGGTCCGTACCTAATTGTGAAAATATATTTGTTGAAAATCCTATGTAAGCAATGGCAAGAGAGGATTGCATATGATTAGTTTGACTTTTTTAGGAAACACACTTGTCTACATCCTTGGCTTCTTGTCCAATGCTGTTTGTTTCCGCAGGACTCCCACGAGTGCGTTTCCTGTGCGGCGTCACAGAGGTGCTGAAGCCAGAGCGCTGGGTGTTTAAGTCTGGTGGTGGGATCCACCTGAGCCGACAGCAGCTGCCACTCAAATTGGCCTGGGCCATCTCCATCCATAAGAGCCAGGTCAGTGCGCATTCGGTGCTCACTTCCCGATGATGACCATGTATTTTCTTTGTAGAGCATGTTGTTTGGTGTTGTCATGGGGCACCAGTGTTTTATGTAGGTTGGTCTTTGATAAACTGTTTATATGATTAATTTTTTTTTTTTTTTAATTTTGTATTTATTAGTTTAAAAAATGTGAAGCACGGTGCACTGTTGCCTCACAGCAACATTTTAATCCACAGCCTTGCTGGGGTCTTTCTGTGTATAGTTTGGATGTTTTCGGGGGTTTGCATGTCATTTGTTGTAAAGACAAACAGCAAAAAAGTGCCATGATTAGGTCTAACTCCAGCATCCCCCTTAAAGCTCAGCTTAGTTCATATTATTCACTTTGCCTCCTGGTTAACATGAGAGTGAGAGGAAGACAGAAGGCAATTTCAGAGGTGCAGATGGTGCTCATTTTTGGATTTTTTTTTCTTTTTAAAAAGAAAGTTTGAGTAGTGCTCTATCATCAGTCTAACGGCAGTTTGAATATGTTTATATTTGGATTATCTTGCATACCAAATCATGTTCAATGGTCCACCGCCTCGCAACAGCTATAAAATGGATTGTATTGAAATTTTGTACAAGGGATTCAAGCGGCGCATGTTAGTTGCCTTAAACTCTTTGGACATGTTTGCACTTGTTACTGGACACATATTTCTCTCCTTTTGTAACTATAAAAATATTATTTTAAACTTGATCTAGTCACATGGTTTGCAGATGGTGAACATTATACCTGCTAAACATCTTTTTCCCTCTGTCACCAACTTTGAAAAGCTGCACTCTTTGTCAGTGTTCAGTGTAATAAATTAAAAATGTGGGATAAAAAAAATTAGAAAAAGGAATATATGGAATACAATGAATATTTAATTTACTCTATGTTCCACTACATGGAAATATTTTCCATCCAATATCTTTATTGCTTTTATCTTTATTAGTTTGGACCAGTTACAAAAAATGGAACAGTAGTGGCTATGCAGTAAAGACTACATAACCTAATCGCTACAATTGCTGACTTCATTTAATTAAAAAAAAAAAAAAAAAAAAAAAAAAAAAAAAAAAAATTAATTCACATTGTGATCAATTTAAAAATCAGTTAATCACAGATTCCTGTTTGTCACTATGAGCGAAGTACAGAGTTCCTCTGTTTAACATGTTCTGAATGTACAGCTTGATTTCAAAGGCTTTTTATTGTCTATAGCTGACATTAGCAAACACATTGTAAAAGTAACAAGTTGTTTTGGCTTGTTGGACACACCACTAATTTAGTTTTCTTTTCACATCTTAAAATATACCAGAATAATATCTTTATAAATGTAAGATATTTTTTTTTGATTTTTTTTATTTATTTTTTTTAAATTATCTCTTCATTTTCTGAGATTTAACACAAATTTACTTGACTGGCTCTCTGTTAAAAGAGTTGGCCAGACCAGGGTCTGTCCTCCTCCTCTCTCTTGTTTTCTCCCTTCCTCACTGTTCTAATGCCACCTAGAAAGCACAAAAACAACAATATCACATAGAAAGTCCCACTGGTCATTTTAAATCTTATAATGATCGTATAACAGGCAGAGAAAACTAAGTGCAACAATTCTATTTGAGGGGAAATTGCTATAGAGGCCCAATCTAACCACAAGCTGTAATTCAACAATTGCCAATCTTCCGCTCTGCTGCACCGACACACTCTATATCCTGACCTTCATCTGAGAATCTAGCTAAAGGTAAAAGGGTCATCTCTGGATAATTGGGTTAATTGGTAATGACCAATAAGTGCAAACGGGTGATCTACAGCAGACATGTCAGGGCACAAGGATATAAAAATTAGATTCCATACCAATGTCCTCATAGTGTGACCTGAATAAATTATAATTTCAGGTTGGAGGTGTATACGCTGGTCAGGTGAATCTGAAAGTTGATGCTCCTGGCCTGTCACAAATCTTATACTGTAGACTAAACAGTTACTCTTTGTTTGTTTCCCTCCAGCTAACAAAAAGCTGGGATCTTGTAAAATTTAAAAATGCAATGATTTTATTCACAACAAAACAAAAATTGCACATCAGATGTTTAAACTGAGACATTTTACCATGTCCTGAAAAATATTAGCTCATGCTGAATTTGATGGGGGCGGCAAATGTCTCAAAAAATGGAGGCAACAAAGGCTGGAAAAGTGGTACTAAAAAGAAACAGCTGGATGAACATCAGGTCAGTAACATTACTGGGTTTAAAAAAATAAAATAAAATAAAAATAAAATAATAATAATAATAATTTTCTCTCTCCAAAGTCCAGCAGCTGGTTTTCTCAGTGTTTAGATGTTTATGGACTGTTGCTAAAAGAAGAGTGGACGCTACACCGTGGCAAACACGGCCCTGTCCCAACTTTTTTTTTTGTTTGTTTGTTTTTTGTTTTAAGAGCTGTTGCTGCCATTAGATTCAAAATGAGCTAATGTTTTCTTTAAATGGTACATTGTGTTTTTATTTGCATTTTAAGCAGCAACATAACAATTTTCTAATTGGGGTTTGTAGTTGAATCCTAGAATTGAGTAGTCAGCTTTTTGGGTTTTTCAAATACTGGACTTCCATCAGTACATGTTGTTTTTATGTAACAATGATGGTTATCATGTTATGGTTTTATGCTTTTGTTTTGAAGGGAATGACGCTGGACTGTGTGGAAATATCTTTGGCTCGTGTGTTTGAGAGTGGCCAGGCTTACGTGGCCCTGTCTCGGGCTCGGAGCCTCGAGGGTCTGAGGGTCATGGACTTTGACCCCCGCGTGGTCCGGGCAGACCCAGAAGTCCTCCTCTTCTACAGAAAACTGAGGAAGGAAAGGTTGCTCATGCAGGTGAGGGCAAATATTACCTTAACCTGTAGAAAATGTTTATTCGTATCTCACATTTTCATTTTTTTCAGTTTCTCATTTTCATTTATATATAGTAAAAGTAGCTGCCTGGCATTGGTTTAACGTTAAGCTCTGCAGTTTCACTTCAATGTTAAGTTTATGTTAAGCAGAACAAAATGAGACCAAATCTCTCATGTAATATTTTGGAAAGCTCCTTTTTCCCTAGAGTTGGTGAGATGGATCAAACTACACTGGAGTGCTGTGGATGAAAACCTTCATTCACCAGCTGTACTTATGATCTTCTTTGTCCTCATTTTTCTCTGCAGGCCTCCATGGATGATTTTGTTAGCAACAATAAAGAAAATGCATGGTGAGGCTGGCTCTAAATCCACTCTAATGATATGCACTATGTGCATGAGTTATTGAGCTATTTCACCATTTAACCTTATTTTCTTGAGACTTCAATCTCTGCTTGGAGTCACACTGCCACCATCTGCTCATCACTATACTTTTTTTCAGAGGTTATTTTTTTAAATTATTTTTTGCATGTATTCAAATAAAATTTTAGCCAAATTATTTGTGTGAAGTTTTTTATCAGTCATTAATATTTAAGGGAGGAAAAACACTGAACTCAAACAATGACGCTCCTTGGCTTTAGAGGTCTCGAGGAGAAAATAAAACCTATAGCTGCCTTTAGTCACCGAGTGGCAGCATCCACTCCTTACATTCTCCCACCTGTTTGGGATGATGTAAGGGAATTAACAGTGTCTGTGTTAAAGCTGTGGGGAGAGAAAAAATGCTCTGATCTAATTAACTTTTACCTCAACTGCTTTTCAAAAATTCCAAAGTGTTCCAGTGCATGCGCCATTAAATAGAAATGCCGTCAACCAGAGACCAATTTTGTGTCATCGTAAACATCAGTGAGGCCATTTAGCGTTGGTGGCTGGATAAAACTAATTAAACCATCAGTCATGGAGCTCTCCTGAGAACGCGGATCCTTTGAAAAGAAGCAGCTCAGACTAAGTGGAATCCAAAGACAACCTTTATTTTCTGGTCAGCAGAGTGAAGTCATGACCAAACCTGAGCCGGTTTCCATTACTGTAGCAGCGTATTTGCTCTAACATTCCACCTCATCACATTTTCATTACAGCCAATCCCTTCTTGACACAAATTTTTAGAGTGTATGCTCCAATATGTTAGCAGTATCGACATCAAGAGTCACTAATATCAGCTATATTAGTATGCACTGCATACAAACGGGTGTCAGGAACATAGTCCAAGGAAATTCAGGAGAACAACAACAGGCTTCATTTGTAGATTATTTTACATTATCAGAAATTATATCAGGTCTACTGGACGGGTTGTCATTTCACATTGTGGAACAGCTTGTGTGCAACCTGTAGAGACAGAAAATGGCACAATGAGCATCTTCACCAGGAGAAAAATCTTTCCTTTGTGTAGCACACACTTACACAATGGTCCCGCGCATGCAGGAAGTCAAAGAGTTCTTCTGTACACTCCTCCTCAGTGTTGGACCTTGAACTGACCCGGGCTTCACAGAGCTCCAGACGCTCCTTGTAGTGCACACAGTGTTCAGTCTCCTCACACTTGGCTCTTATCGCTTCTAAAGGGTCCTAAAAAGAAAGGAAGCCATGCTATTCATCAAGAAAATGATGGCAAAAACTCTGGTAGGAAAACCACAACTCTCAAACCATGAAGGTGATTTTATAATGAAGTTAGAGGTTTAATAAGCCAGGCTTTCTGTGTGCTCAAATACAATGGGGTGTTTTATTCAATTCAATTTTATTTATATCGCGCCAAATCACAACAACAGCTGCTTCAAGGCGCTTTATATTGTAAGGTAGACCTACAATAATACATACAGAGAAAAACCCAACAATCATATGACCCCCTATGAGCAAGCACTTTAGCAACAGTGGAAATGAAAAATTCCCTTTTAACAGGAAGAAACCTCAGGCAGAACCAGGGTCAGGGAGGGGCAGCCATCTGCTGCAACCGGTTGGGGTGAGAGAAGGAAGACAGGATGAAACACATGCTGTGGAAGCATCATATGACTCAAAATGATCCCTATGAGTGTTCTCCTACATCAGAAGCATGATTAAAATCTATAAAAATTCAATGGAAAGCTGTTTATTATTTCTGTAGAAAAATGTTAATCAAGTGATTTACTCTACAGAGCAATGAAACAAACCTTTTAATTGAAGCTAATTATTTTAACACTTGGGTGCTCTCAGTGCTGCCGTTTATCTCTAACATCATGGCTGCGCTCAGAAATTTTAAACTGGATCCATTTAAACATTGAAGGTTACTGTCCCACAGCCTAATGTGGAAACTGCATTATTATTTTAGCAGATCAAAGTGAAATTAATTTGAATGATTGAACAGGTATTCTGCTGTGTGTTCTGTGTTCTAGTAGGTGCAATACTAGCAGTACAAAAGAGACTTAATAGCAGATTAAAACAAAATATAAAACATTTATACATGTTTTGCATCACCAAATAAATACACGCACATGAGTCAGTGAAAATG
The DNA here is from genome assembly GCF_036321145.2 of Pelmatolapia mariae. Taxonomy (NCBI): domain Eukaryota; kingdom Metazoa; phylum Chordata; class Actinopteri; order Cichliformes; family Cichlidae; genus Pelmatolapia; species Pelmatolapia mariae. Next base: position 11,575,231 of record NC_086243.1, on the reverse strand, counting down.
CTTCCAACTGATTTTAACTCACAACTCTGAAGATCACCTCCACTAGGTTATATGTTTTCAGCGTAAGTTACCAGGTACACAGAGAGCTGATTTCCTAAAATATAAAACTCTGATTTTAAGCCTGGGATCCCTCACTAAGCCACTAAACTTACCTTGTTGTGCACCATTATGCTCATCTCAACAGCCATAGTTCCATTCCTAGCTCTTCCAGTAAACATGCAAGTCTCCTTGGTCATTACAGTAAAGATTTTAAGACCTATACGTATATCTAGTGATGTAAAAATCTGGTATTTTGATACATTTCTTTTCCTTTCAAACACAGAAAACAAACTGATTTCTCCAATATCCATTACTGGCATTTTGTTTTCTTTAATCAACTTATTTACACTGTTCAGATCAGCCGGTTATTGTGTTTGTTGTGCATCAAACACGTTTTGCAAGCAGGGAAGCTGCAGAGTGCCCTCTGGCGGACAAAATATTCATCAACACTTATACCATAGAAGAAGGGTGTTTCTTTTATTTGTCTTTTTTAAATATTAATTTGTCGTTATATAGAAATGCTGATACCAATACACAGACACAGCGGGTAATATCGGCTGATAATACTGGCCCGCCGATAAATCAGTCAGACTTTGTATAGTAACCCATCCGCGTATGAGGGTTTTTTCAACCTTTTGTCCTACATAAAAAGCTGTTTGTGATCAGAATACATGTTTTTATAATAAGTATTAATAAATAAACAATTACCACCAACTCTTCCTCCTCTTCTTCCTCCTCCTCCTCCTCCTCAGCAGGGGCATCTTCCTCCTATTCAGAGACATTTATATCAATGTTTTAAAATCCAATTACAACCCAGCACAGCTTACAGATTTATAGGGCTTTTTAAAAAGTTTTGTGTACATTTTTATTAATTACGTTAAAGAATGTCCAGATATTGTAATCACCTAATAAAACTGTGCCGTATGAAAGAAACGCACTGAATCAGTCACAGTTAAAATAAGCAGTCTCTCAGGGTATTGTAGAGTATGTGAAACACCTTCAGCTGCCAGCCTCGTTTAATGGCGATTTATATTTAAAGTCTTAAAAGGAGCTGACAGTAAACTCGCAGGGTACACCGCTAAGCTGAGCAGCAGAGTTGGGTAACTTCGTCAAACACACACACAGACCAGTCTATAAAGACACAATACGATATTTCTCGGTACCTCATCGTCGGGGTCCCCGTGTGTGAGCATTTTTTTCTCGAAAACCATGGTTATGTCTGACAATTTTACAAAATAAAACTCAGAAAGCTGAAACTCCTCGGTTTCACTACTTCTGCTCGAGGACGCGAGGTCGGTCACACGCCGGAAACTACTAGAAGGATCACCGGATAACGTTTCCTATTGGTTGACTGAAATTATTGATGTCCATGTGAACCAATAACAGATCTCCATTTTGTGTAAGGCCCTACCCCATTCAAATATTCAATGCGTGCGGAACCATTGTTTAACTGTCAGCGCAAAGTCGGACGGAAAAAAAGCTGGGGCACGGCAAGATGGCGCTGCTCTGGGACACCAGCCTGCTGTTAAGAAAAGTTAAAGATTTAAGATGTTTGACACCCAGACGACACCGAGTGAAAGAGAAATGGGTACGTGTTCAACGGGAAGATAGAAAAAAAGCATTTGTATAAGTATAACACAGAGCAGGCATCCTGAAAAAAATCTGATGACTGACAGGAATTTAAAAAAAAAAAGGAAAATAAATAACTGACGTTAATAATACCAGATAGTATTTGCACTTAGATCTCGTGTGGCTGCTAAACACAGTGAAAAAGAAAAAAAATGGTAAACTCTGTAACATATTGTATTATTTGAATAGTTTAGTCTGTTACTGTTACTGTCTTGGAGCAACTGTAACCCACATAATTTCCTTAGGGATTAGTGAAGTATTCTGACTCTGATTCTGATATAAGGTAAAGACAGAGGTTGTACAGATCTAAAGACCTTGAAAGTTAATATTTGCCTTGACCACCTTTATTCTTCAGCACAGCAGGAACTCTCTTATTAGTGTGGATGCTGACTAAGTATCCACAGTATTGAGATTCTAATCTTTATTCAAGCTTATTGTCATTTCTTTAAGTAATCTTCAGAAATAGTTATTCGGGCTTCTTGAAGGACATTCAGAGCTCATCTTTGGATGTTGGCCTTTTGTTTTGTTATCTGTCAAGATGATCCCACACTGTTTCAGTAACGTCGAAATCCGGGCTCTGGGGAGGCCCAATCCATGACTGATAGTGTTTCACTTTGTGTTTTTGTATCCAGATTTACTTTTATTATCCTGTTGCCAGTCAGACACTTCCTAGATGAGTTGCAAAGTGGATTAAAATTTGACCATACATTTCTGTGTTTATAGTTTCATCCATTTTGACGAGATCCCCAACACCCAACATGACTTTCAGATACTGTTCATATTGTAGATAGTTTACGGGTTTTAGCCCCTTTTTTTCTCGATTTGTCTGGTTTCTTTGGTCAAATCAGTCCAAAACTGATGTTTTATGTCTATCAAACTGTTTTATCTTTGGCATTTTTTTTACATTCATTTTACATTCAACTAAAGAAATTGGAAGAGATGATGTGTTTTGTGACAGCCTGGTAGTAACAAAGTGCCTAAAGATACAATTTAAAACTGGTTCTTTGCTAAGTTGTTTTTTATGTATAGACACAACCCTGGTTCATCATTTGAGTTAGGAGACTTTTTTTGTTCTGAAATGATTCATAGGTCAGTGTTGAGTGGCTTTACAAAAAGAAAACTTGCCTCTGAAAATGGTCAGGTACATATATTTGTGCACAGATGTACATTATAGGTCTACTCTAATTTTACATGTATTAAAGCCAGCTTTCCACTCTCCTGGGCATTTAAATTTTATATTGAAATTGGCACAAAGAGAGCATGGATAAAAATGAATTAACATTTATATTAAATGTCCTCCTCCTTTGCTCTCTGACAGGCTGCTACACGTCCCAAGCTCCCACCCACCAGACTGGCCGTGCATCACTTTGACGCCACCTATAACACCCAGCTGGGGCAGCTGTGGCCCTCAGTGCGACTCGCCATGCTGTCAGAGAGAAAATATGGAGCCCTGCTCAATAATTTCTCCCATAACGCTGTTCTGACAGAGCTCAAAGCTCAGGGATGTGTAGATTTCATCAGTGAAAGAGAGAAAGACGGTAAGTGTGCTAGCCTCAGTCACAGTTATGGTTATTGCTTATTACTGATGCAGGGAATGCTGTGCTGTGGCAATCTCTGATGCTCTGAAGAGTTCAGAAAATTTTATGAAGCTAGCACTGGAGTGTGAATGATTTGATTTAAATTCATTCAATAGACTATTTACTAAAACATTTCACTGGGAAAAAAAGTCAATATCTTAGTAATTAACACTATTAAAAAGTCACTTATCTCATCTAGTGACTGACTATAATTTGCAGTTCCTTCTTGCTTGGAGGAAAAATCAGAAGAACCTAGTGATGTTTCCATTAGGAGCTCTGACGTTGATGGTGAGCAGCTATCTCTAAGCCCAAACATCAAGTGTTTAGTGTTTCCGAGAGGCGATGTAACACGATTCAAGCCTGCAAGGTGAGCAATATTTCCTATCCTGCTACTAACAACAGCATCTTCTAGCAGCGTGCAGTCTGATCCTCAGTTCTCTTTTCTCCTCTTCAGGCCAGACAAGAACGGCCTGTTGGGTTACTACCTGATGGACGCAGCGTCTCTGCTGCCCTGTCTTGCACTGGATGTTCAAGAAGGTCACAGCGTGCTTGACCTCTGTGCTGCTCCAGGAGGCAAGACCCTGGCTTTGCTTCAGACCCAGGCCATCAGTAAGTCAAAGTACTTTTACCCTTTTTCAGTTTGTTTTTTGAATCGCCGGGCCAAAAGTCTTTATCACCTATTCTCTATTTGCTGTTCTGCTGTTAACCGTCCACCTGTTTGTGTTTATGTCGAAGGGTTTTTGTGCATAAATGACAGCTCAGTGTCTCGAACACTACGACTGAGGAAGGTCCTCCACAGCTATGTTCCTAAGCATTATTTGACAAATGAGAACCTGCGCATCACCTCTTTCGATGGCACCAAATGGGGGGAAATTGAAAGCAACACTTTTGACAGAGTAAGCCAGTGCCACATTGTCACCTCCATCCTTTTCACATGTTTTGCTCTTTGTCATTATGTTTTTATTCAAAAACTGTTTTGTTCAGCCTTTCCTTTTTTTTCCCCTCTAAATTCAGGTCCTTGTTGACGTTCCCTGCACCACAGACAGACATTCACTCATGGAGGACGACAACAACATATTCAGTAAGAGTCGGACTGGGGAGAGACGCAGGCTGCCGCAGCTACAGCTGGAGCTGCTGCTGTAAGTTTGGAGGAAATGTGAACAAGAGGCTGTTAAAGTTTGCATGGTTTCATATAAATATGCGCACAATTAAGCAAAATAACAGCTGGTAGTGAGAACTTTTATTTAGATGTTATGTAAATCGAACCCTCTGTGTTTCCTGCAGAGCGGGAATCCAGGCCGCTTGTCCTGGTGGGGAGATCCTCTACTCCACCTGCACGCTCTCACAGAACCAGAACCTCAGTGTGGTTGAACAGGCTATCTACCAAGCTCGAGAGAAAGATGGCATCCATCTACAGGTTAGTGAGACACTTTTTTGTATCAATAAGAAACGCATCAAAGTGGTGGGAGATATAAAACGCACAGAAACTGAAATCAGACCTCGAATAACTGCCCATTTTTCTTTTATTTCCTCATATCTCGATCACATTCAGGTTGTGGATCTGAGGCCCCTGATGCGCATGTTCGGGAACACCTTTCACTTCGCTCCGGACCTCCACCTGGGCGAGATGGTCATCCCGCACCTAGCAGCTAACTTTGGACCCATTTACATGTGCAAGCTAAAGAGGCTGACGTAGGACGTGGACTCTTGCACAAGTTCGCCTGAGACTTTCAAATACTGAGCAACTCTGCTGCCAGATTTAGAGTCAGCTGGATTTGCAAACTGCTTCTGGTGGACCCGGGCTTTCATCATAACTGTGTTCTGGAGCTTTTTGAAGCCTTCTAAGCCAACCATGACTCTCAGAGACGTTTCTCCTTTTTCCTCTGTTTTCTCAGTCCTATATGATTACTAAGCCTTAACACTGGGTCACCTTTGCAGGCTGCACAGCACATGTAAATAATATCAGTTTTAGATTGTGCAGGTAAAGCAAATGGGAAAGAGATTTTTCTCAGTGCAGAATTGGATCAGTGAATTCACCAGACACGAGGACAGGTGACTCTGAGCGCACAATATCCCATCCAAATCCTAACATTTTTTTTTGCAGCTTTCTAGTAGGGTCCTTATGCTTTAAAACTAGCTGCACGAGCTGATGAATGACCTCTTTTTAGTTTCAAAGGGACGTGAGGAGTACTTCCTAAAGTCTGGCCTGCATTGACCGGTACCTTCAGTGTCCTCATCATTCATGCTGGTCATCATGATTGATGCGGAAGCACTAAACTGCTGTTAAACGAATAATTAAACTGAACTTACTGACATGTGGATGTGGATGTTTAGGTTTTTTATCAGTAAACCATTCAAATTAATGTAACTTAAAGTTACATTATCACTAGAATTCACCCGAGGGGACACAGTGCACCTTGCGGACAGTCCCTTAACACCAACACCAGAGTGTTCTTTGCACAGATCTTTTCTACTGTGACATATTAAAGAGATGTGACACACAACCAGGATATGCATATGGTAGTGTGAGAAGAAGTCAAATAGTCATTCAATAAGTTGTTAGTCAGTACTGTACATCTGTACGTTCTTATCACATTTTGAGTATGATTGAATGTTAATATTTAAGTCGTGCTCGTCTGATAGTGATCGTAAGTTACAGGCGATAGCTACAAGAAAACAATGGACAGAGGATTAAGATTACAATTAGGAAGGATGTGTCATTTTGTTTAAAGGTCTCCTCCACTCATATATAACTATTTATGAGTTGCTGTTTAATTTTTGCCCTCTAGGTGTCAACAGTAGATCAAGAGCACAATTGTCCTGTATCTTCCTTGTCCACTAGAGGACACTGAGCGTTTATATGTGGAAATGCTACTGTAATTCGACTATGTGTGTTTGTCTTGCTGTACTTTGTCAGCTGCACAGGGATGATGTTTGTGGTTTGGGGAAAAAAACACAAATTTCCATCAGAATTACCTGCTCTCTTTAGCTCGGCAATGAAAATGGGCTTGTCTTGTTCTTTGCTTATTCATCAGGTTTGATGGCTTTGCCTAATAATGCGATATATGGCTGTGTGAGAGGAGGGCATAATGAAAAGGCAGGTAATGACTTCTTTGACCATTTGGCTTCTCACATCTGAATCTGCGCAGCTTTCATTACTATAGCTGGATTGAGTCCGTTTTTGCATTGACATCACTCAGAGGTGAAATGTTTCTCTTATCACAGCCTAATGTGAGCGCAGAGGTGCCTCTTTTTCTTTTTTTTTCCATCACACCGCCGATGACCCTTTATGTTGTCCTGGCCCAGGCAATGTAGCATGAAAAAAGGTGTGTGTCTCTGTGTGTGCGTGTGTTTCTTAACGAGTCCACCATCCACATCCCACTGTCATTAAGCTGCTCCGGAGCTGACTCCCATCCCCGTGCCGGGATGGACGTCAGCCATGCGGCTCCCAGATGAACATTAAAGAGGCAGCAGAGAGCTAAAATGGGACGACTCGCCCTGTTTTGCCCCTCCGCTTTTTTTTATTCCACAGATGAGTGCAGATAATTTTCTGTGCGATTGTGAGTGATTACTGTATTACTGCGGTAAAAGGGGGATGTATCGGGGAATGCAGGGGGAATTAATGACACATAAAAACTATTTTTGTATTGACTGCGTTCGTCCCCAGGGCCTCGAATGCCTCCTCGCATATCTTGTGATTACCTAAACGTATTGTAAATATGTGTTTCCTATGGGCTCCTACATAAATTTACATGTTTTAACACTCAGGAGACGGCAGACTGTTAGAGATGAGTTACTCTCTATTCTGCCTGTCTATAGACTCGACTGGCTGCCTGCTTTATTATTGAATTAGCCAATGAAGCGCTGTGCGTTTGTGTCCCTGTGTGTAAGCCTGTGTTAGGGAGACATGCTGTGTATTAGAAAGATGAATATTATGGATTTAACTACACACCCACATGCTTCCGCTGTGTTTTCTAGTACAATTTTTGTTAATAAACCTGCAAAAACACTAATGGTTTGATGTTTTCACCTTGTGCCTCACGAGCTCGGAATGAATGTTAAAACTGAGCATCTACAGCAGGTTGTTTTAATAGTTAAATCAGTGTTTGTGCCGTCAGCGGTTCAAAGTGAACTTTAAGGTGTCTGTTTGGTAAAGACGCACATGGAGGAATGTTGCAGGTTGTAGTAGTTAAGCTGCTCTTCCCGCTGTGGAGATTCCAGCCCAGAGGTGAAGTTCAGACTCGTGTCCCAGCTAGCAGCGGGGCAGAAGATCTCAGCAGTGGGGGTCTTTGTTGCAGATACATTAATGTAGACTTGAGCCCAGCAGGATGTGCTCTCTGCTGTTCTCAACCACAGAGTGCACAGAAATGCTATAGAGTGTGTGTGCGCGTTTTTTTTCTTCTTCATTTTCAGAGTGCAGCTGTTCGTCTCTTTACTGTTCAGCTCCACAGCTCGCTCATATTTACAGGCATCCAGTCGTCTATTTACATTTTATCAAAAGATCATTTGCACGTTGTGTTTTCTGATGCTTGTGTGGAAATGTTAGAAACTTGAGAGAGGTGGAGACGGACTGAGAGCAGTGGGCCTGCCTTTTTCTTTAATTTTCAGAGTTTTCCACTTTGAATAATTTATAATTACTCAACGGTTACACTGGAACAGTAGATCTACAGCCACAGCAGTGAAGCAAACCTCACCAATAGACACATACAAGGTTTTATACACACTGAATGTACTTGTTTTATTTGTTTTCAATGTTGTAAATATTATTAATTTTTAAAATAAATAATAAAAAGAATTTGTGATGGATTTTCTACACATGTACAGGAGTCTGTTTTCAGTGACTATAACTACTGTGTTACCTGTTGAGTTTATCATGCAAAGGTTTTATCCATATCACAAGCCACTAATCTGTGGCTTAAATATTTCACATGGACCTTACAGTTTGATCCAACAGGCCCATACCAACACCGTACCACTTAACGGCGGGCCGTGAGTTATTTTCATAAAATGAGGTTCATATACTAGACGCGTTTTCACTGTGTAATCTAAGCATCCGTCGACAGACTCGATGCTTCGTGAAGTGGCTGGGAGAGCTCCCGTTTGCTTTAGTGACGCCCACATTGGAAATGCACCCCAAGGTTTAGACTGCAGCCAGATTAAGAAGAGAGAGAATGGGGGTTTTCTTCTCTTTAAGAAGATTACCCGGGAAGGGGCGAGATGGCAGTCAGAGTGTTTAAGAGAAAAAGGACAAGAAGAAAATGGAAGATGAAGTGGAACTAAAGGAGGGTGGCCCTGGATACACAGTTTAGCCACCTGTTGTCTGCCTCTTGATATCACTCTCTTCTTTGTTTCTCTGTCCACGTAACCCATTTCCCTCTGTTTATGTCTGTGAAAGGTGTTAGGGAAAGTGGCAACGATTGTTTCCACTTTTAGGCAGAAAATATGAGTTAAATGACGAAGCCTTTTTTTTTTCCTGTGCAGCTGTGAGTCTGATTGTACTTGTGCTTCCCTCTCCCTTAAGTTCGTGCTGGTGGTTTCCAGGAGAGCTTTGATGTGTATCTGGGCAATGCACTATTAGAGGGATTTCCCCGGGTCTGACAGCTCAGAGAATATGCTGCGAAATGGCAATGCCACTGGCCTAAAAGAATGCTGGAAACAGGATTAGGATCATATTCTGGCAGACCCTGTCACCTACTCAATGGGCCGAGATTTCCAACACTGGCAGTTTTCATTCTCGCCATGGTTTAAACCTTTGAGAGAACCATGGAGAGGAGGGAGAAAAAGCACTGATTGAATGGTACACTGTGATTTTTGTGTGGGGGTCCTGCTCCGAGGGGCTCTGTGTGTGTGTGTGTGTGTGTGTGTGTGTGTGTGTGTGTGTGTGTGTGTGTGTGTGTGTGTGTGTGCATGACAGAGAGTCAGACTAACAAGTCCAGAAAAAATAAAACAGAAGCATATTTTGATGCTTTTTACAAACTAAAAGTTTGCAAGACTGGATGGATTTTTTTACAGATACACACACAACACACACATCGCCATCACTTGCTTTAAGGAAAGTAAATGGGCATCTTTAACTGCCTACAAATAAGTGGCTATGGCCTCAGTGAATGTACAGCCCTGAGTGTTAGAGATGGAAGCGCCTGATCCAGCATCAAGGGCTCAACACACTTGACCCTGCAGCAGTACAATCAAGCAATCCCTGTTCAGCCCCCAGGGTGTGTGTGTGTTGGGGGAGGAATGGGTGTTAAGGGGGGGAAAAGTGAACATTTGGAACAAGACTATTGTTATGTTCTCTGGTCCAAAGCCCCATGAGAGGAAATCCTGCCATGTACCTGGACAGATTCCTCCTCTGGATAACAAGGACATTCACTTTGGATGCAGACATATCAGTCACACATCAGCGTGCCCTTGGCCGAGGACACGCGCGTGTATGTGGTGTAATAAAACACAACAAGGTTTAGGGTGAGGTGTTACACCCACATTAACGCTGCTAATCTGGTGAGATCATTATCCCCTTCTGTCCAAATTTTGGGAAGCGGTCGTTCATAACTGCAGCCGAGGTGCATTAGTTATTTACACACACGTATACACACACACTGAGAGGGACATATGTATATATAGATAGATAGATAGATAGATAGATAGATAGATAGATAGATAGATAGATAGATAGATAGATAGATAGATAGATAGATAGATAGATAGATAGATAGATAGATAGATAGATATTCAAGGCCAACTCATTTAAGAGCAGAACAATGTCACATACAATACATGTAAAGTTTACTGTGAGAGGAGCAAGGGCGTGCTTTAGAGGATGTGGCAGAGATGCCCAGTTGCCCTGAGTGTCTGCGAGTGTGTGTGTGTGTGTGTGTGTGAGAGAGAGAGAGAGAGAGAGAGAGAGAGTACGGTTGGGTGGGGGTCTGCATTTTGACAAACCATGCTGTTAAAGATATAATAGCAGCATAATCACCGCCCCAGGCTGTCATTCTTCAGGATAATGGCCTGCTTATTCATTGGGGATGCCGTATGTCCCCACGCTGCTTTTTATTTCCCAGATATTTCAGATTACATGTTTCTTTTTTTTGCTCCTGTACCCTTTGTCTTGTTGCAAATTCTCATGTATTTGTGTTTGTATTTTTAGTGTTCTTTAAATTTGACCTTCCCTCCACTCTTTCATCGTCCCCGTGCCTTTTCTTTGCTTTGCTCGTTCTCTCTTCTCATCATCCATGTCTTCAGACTAAACTGATATATTAAATATGTACTTGCTTATATTAATTGCAGGACTTTAAGGTCCTTCACTTAGTCAGTAGGTTTTATGTTTTGCTTATCTGAAAAATGGTGTAACAATATTACAAATATAAAGCTTGATCATATGCTCGTCATATCTTTAACTTCGTGCTGTTTAATGACTTTTTTTCAAGGTTTGTCCGTGAACACCCGTCCCGTTTAAATCTTCAGCAAAAATCAAGAAGTCTTCATTGTAAAGATCTTCAGGCAATGTTTTTATTTGAAGTTATTTTACAACAACACAAGTTCAAGTCTACATTATTGAGAGGAGCAAAGAAAACAACACTGCTGATGGTCCGGTCGCTCTCCTCCACCTTTACATATCTATTTAGCACCGGACCAAGTAGTTTGACAGAAACAGTCGGGGAACAGCATTAGAAACAACAACAGAACTCAAATAGAGTTGAGACAGCAGAGCACAGAGGACTCAGGTCAATCATTCACTGAGATGTCTTCTCCTTCTTTTGCTTTTACACCTGGATTGATTGAAAAACACGGAGGGTGGTAGTTTTCCAGAAAATTTAAATGTGCTCAGGTTCTTCTTTTAAATTAATTCTCGAAGAAGGAAAAAAAACTTAAAATTTTAAATATCAGTTCAATCCAGGAGTGTTAAACAGACAACCAAGACAGGAGGGGGTGGACAGGGCTGTCGGTGAGCTCAGTAAATACAATCTTACAATCTGACAAGGAATTTTATCTGAGACAGAGTCCATTATTATTAATTATACAACATAATAGGAACTTTACAATTACTTTACCAGTAAACATTAATAGATAGACTTTTTTTGTATTTTACATATTAAAATAATGTGCTTTTTTTTCATTTGAAGACATTATCTTCCAAAACACATTAACGGAAAACATCAGAGACGTGTGTGATTCTCATCAAGTGCTGACGGTGTGGCTTTCAATGAAAAGCTGCATGTTTCCTCGAGAGACTATTAAGGCGGGAATAATACAAGTCAAGACAATATTTAACCGAGTCCTAATATGTTTACCATCGTTCTGTATTCACAGAAGATGAACAAGTCATTGCAAAGTCGTGCGTCTGCCTCAGTCAACAGTTTTGGCGTACGGACTCTTTGAATCTAAAAATGCTGCATTAAGTGTTACGCATGTTCGTAATTGCGCTCGCCCCAGCTCCCTCAGCCCAGGGCAAAATGTAATTAAAACCTCTGAGAATTTAGTCACTGAAATCATTTTCTCATTATCAAGCCAGCCTCTGTACAAAGTGGCATATTAGTGGCTATTAAACTGGCGAATTAGTCACTTTTAATTATGGTGTTGAGGACAACATGACTAGGGTTTATTTTTATTTATGTGCTGTTGTGTTTTACGTGGTATGTACATAACCACACGGCTTCACTGAAATGTCTCTTTGCTGCACGAGTGATTCCTTCCAAAGTGCCTCATTTATTCACATTGTTCTTGTAAACATTGTTTGCATTGTTATTTTTCTTGTTTTGCTTTGTTTAAGTGAGCGCATCCAGCCGTTCACACCATTTTTCATGATTCTTTTTCATTTATTTAGGAAGGTCCAGCATTGCATGACTGTTGGAAGTATTTTCATTTTATGGAGTGTTGCATCTTACAGCAGTGCTGTCCATTATCTTGGTGGTTTTCTTTTTGCAACGATACGCTGAGCTGCAACAGAAGCTATGAGAAGTTGGGCAGGTGGTCGACATGTGGTGCTTCTTGAAGAGATGTTAAATGGAGATCTGTAGGTCCAAAGCATTTTGGCATGTTTTATTTACGAACATCTCTGTATGTTCTGTGCCCATCTGCTGGAGGAGTCCTTGTATGCTTCCTAAAGAGCTATCACAGCCACACGGACACGCAGTAGGGTATGGTAATGTGCAGGCTCTGGCCTAGTTTACGCCATCTTTCACCCCTTCTGATTCTCAGTTAGACATTGTGTCCAGTCCCAGCGAGGCGGCGTGCTGCTTGGCCCTCAGACGCAGGTTCTCAATGCTGGTGGTCTTGCTGTTGTGGCTGGTGAGGCCGCCTGCAGTTGATGCCTGCAGCAGCGGGCTGTTCCACACCTGCTGTGCATGATGGGACAGGGACTGATAGTAGGACTGGCAGGGCAGAGAGCCCAGTGGCGCAGGGGGCATGTTAACATTCATTCCCAGGTAGGGAAGTGAAGACGGGGCAGCGAGGTCAAAAGCGGGGTAGTGCACCAGGTTGTTGGTGGCGGCCATGTGCTGGCGGAACTGCTCCTGCAGACGAAACAGACTGAGGGGGGACGAAGAGTAAGAGTGGCTCTGAGAGAGAGGACCGGTGCCGGCCAGGCTGCTGCTGGAGGACGAAGGTGTCACTGACGGAGAGACCAGGGGGGAATCTGTACAGGGACAAAGAGGGTTAAGAAAATTTTATATATATGCTTTAGTAGTCAGCTGATTTAATGCATTAAGTTTGCCAAGGATAAAAAGGACTTGTACTTAGTATTCTTACCTGGTTTAGGGCTGAGTCTTTTACAAGCTGGAGAGTCGTCCCCAGGTGTCACCGCCCTTTCACACTTCATTTCCTCTTTCTGGGATTTGCTCTCGTCCTCCTTATCGGTGGCATTATCCTCTGTTGCCGACTCGCTGCCTGAATGTTCTGCTGACGTGACGTTCAGCTCCATGTCCAGTGGAACAGGATGAACCACAGGACCCTCTGTCTCCAGGGAGGATGAGGAGGAGGAGGAGGATGAAGGTGGAAGCTGGGTATCAGAAAGGATAGTGGTGGAGGGAGGCGTGTCCTCCTTCTCGCTTCCTCCTTCCCCGGACACCTCCTTCTGCTTCTGAAGCTGCTCCTTCTGGAGGCTGCGCTGCTTCTTACGAAACTTTGCTCTGCGGTTTTTGAACCAAACCTGGAGGATAAAGATTATTATAGACCGTTAATAGGAAACTGGGGTAGAGACTTTAGTGCATTGCGATAAGTGATCCTCTATGTTCCAGAAGTTTTTTGTTTTTATTAATTTGTTGTGTTCTTTGTTTTGATCTTGTTGGGGGGTGGGGGGGTTAAATCAAAAAATAAAAGATAATATGCTCAAGTGCACAAGCTTTAAATTCACAATCAAGCTTCAAAAATTTTATACTTATGAGCTGGCAGTTTTTTACAACTTTTTTTTAGGTTGTTTTTTTTTAGGTTGTTCAGATGAACAATCTTTTGTGGATGATAATGCAAAACTTCACAATCTACAAAAGCCATAACACTGCTTATAAATATCGTTTAGATACTGTTTTTATCACTGCTAATCACGTATTTTATTGAAGTGTTTCAAGCTGTGTTTTTGTGAAATGAAGACAGAAATTTTGTTTGTTTTACTTAAAACTGTCTCCCATCTTTTATAAAATCTCTATCTCTAACGTCATAAACCCAACACTAATATAAAATAATATATTTTTATATTATATTTTTATTATTCTTCTTCGGACGTGCCTACCTGCACGCGGGCCTCGGGCAAATTGGTGCACATGGCAAGTCGCTCCCTCATCACCACATCCGGGTAATGGGTCTTCTGGAAAGTCTTCTCCAGCGCTTCCAGCTGCTGCGCAGTGAAGGCCGTGCGGCTCCGGCGCTGTTTGCGGTGCTGAGAGCCGTAGCGAGCCTCCAGGATGATGTCTTGAAATGTGCAGCCGTTGGAAGAGAAAACACACGGCAAGTTTTATTTCACTGAACAGGGTGGGTTTGTGTGGCACTTTCATACTTGGGGCAGCTTATTTGTTAATTTAATTTATTTATTTATTGCTTAAAAAAAGCTTGAGGGCTTAGACACGTTTTTAATATTATCCACTCTCTTCTTTTGCTTTTCCCAAAGAGGAAAAAAAAGATTTTTGTAATGGCTAATTATTAAAAAAAAAAAAAAAAAAAAAAACTCTAATACGTCACTAAATGTCTTTGTGGCCTACCACAGCACATATTTCACTTGTTTATTTAGTCTGATCCCAGCTATATTCCTTCACGGTGTAAGATGATTAATCGTGAAAGCGAATATTGACACCTAATTAAAAATATTCTAGAAACAACACGCCAACATGAGAACAATCACAGACGCGAATTTTGGCTCTATGTATACTCTTTTTTTTTCCTTTTACAAAAAACAAACAAACAAATTCAAGCTCGTTTCTATAAACACTGTCTCCTGCTTGTGTGTGTGAGCGTGCACTCAATTACCAGCTAGTCTCTCAGCCAACGTAAGCGCGTGCACGGACGGCCGGTAGTCGGGCGCGTGCTGCGCCTGTTGTGCGGCCTGCTGGTGCAGGTTGTACATGGCGCTGAGGGAGTTCATGGCGTGCAGAGAGTAGCCGTTCACCCCGTAGTGCTGCATGGTGAGAGGTCGCTACCTGCGGAAGGGAAGAGAAGGATGGGCATCTGGCGTTAGGGGAGGACGCGTGACTGCTGATTGGCAGGCAACATTGTTGAACACGTGATCTAAAACCTTTTTTTATTAGAAGAACAAATGGTTTAGAAACATCCAGTTCAGATGAACTGTGACACACACACACACACACACACACACAGCGTTTTTATTAGTAAGTGACAGTAGGCCCACGCACTCAGGGGCCAATAGATTTTAATGTTCTCACTCAGACTAAAGTGTTATCCATTAACATCCAATTACCGCTCTATTCAATCCATTAATTATACAAAAGACTTTTAATTGGGGTAATTATCACTCTTCGCCATAATGAACCGTGACGGATGCCTTATTCATGAATTTATTCCCGGCGTTTGTGTGTTCAAGAGAACCTAAATCCCCACTGAAAACGTTGCTTTGACAGATCAACGCGCTCATGAAATGTGTTAGGACATGATACAAGCTGATTTGCTAAGAGTGTCGGTGGTAAAAGGTGCAACCAGATAGCAGGATTATTATTATTAGTAGTAGTAGTAGTAGTAGTAGTATTAAGTCATGAATAATCCGGTCAAGTGATGTTAATTTTCAAGGCTATATTTTTCTTTTTGTCCCCATATTTAACAGCAAAGGTAGTCATTTACTGGTAGTCTTATGCTATTAATAATAAGTCTTACAGGCCTGAACACTTGCAGCTTTAAAGGCAGGAAAGTCATCGAAGGGAAATCGTCCACCAGGCAGCAATTTCCAAAAACTCTATTTTGTAGTTCTCCTTCACGACCGAGATTTTCATAGATGAGACCGCTTGAGGACACGATTAGATATGTATTAGCACCAAGGAGGCTGACAGAAGGGGCTATCTCCGTGATTTAATTTCTTAACTGCTTTGTTTAACTAGATGAATTTGACTTCTTCGTGTAACAAATCAGAATATGCAGTAATACTAAGGGGCCAGTAACTCATACATGTTACATGTTAGTGTGAAGAGTTTAAATTGTTCAATGCTGTGATGGATAATAGTAATTTATGACTTTGTTGTTAATTTGATTGCGACTATGATAAACATGTGATTCATTTAATTTCAGTTAGGTAGCTTCTTTTTCTCCTCATTATTATTATTGATAATAACATGTAAACAATTTAGGATGTTGAGCCAGTTTTAGCACACACGGGTTGCCGTTGTTGTAAAAGGCGTTTCTTTCTGCTCCTCTCTTGGCTTTTTAGTGCCGTGTGCGTGCGTGCGTGCTCTGGCGTGTGCGCGCGACGCCCGCAGTGCCCGTTCCCAGCCTATTAAGTGGCTCCGGCGGCTGATGAATGTGATCAGAGGGCAGTGGGGAATAGTTTAATTCGCGGGGACAGAAGGTGCTTCGCTAAACATTTACTTTACTCCCCCAAGTATTTGAGTTGAATGGGTACCCCCTCCCTCCCCTTCACATACACACACACACACCTCCCCTTCCCTTCTCTGGCGGCCTCTTATCCCATCGCCCCGGGGCAACGTTTTGGCTGAGATGTATGGCTGCTCCGCGGGTAAAAATATGCATGTTGATCCCCATTTGGCTCCCCGTCTAATGGAAGTGCAAATAGGTTTCGACTGCGAGGCCCTCCATTTATCATCACCGCTGACATGGACGGACGTACAGTGGGACCCAGCGCTTAGCTCTGCGGCGGAGCTCCCTCGTGTGTGCGTGCGTGCATGCGAGCGCGTTCAGGCAGACTTGGGTTCTCCTCAGCTACCTTTTTCTGCATTGCATCTTCTGAAATTAAATGAATTAAGCCTCTAGTCGAAAAAGATTTAAGAAAAAAATAAATAAAAAATGAATCACCATCCAGCGGAGTGAGAGCAGAAAGTACATGTTTGTATTTGTTTTAACCTGCATGCCTGCAGAGATGGAATAAAACCCATCTGTCATTGGTTTTAATCCACCAAAGCTGCACATAAGCATGCTTTCACTGTTTTCCCGTGTTTAGTGGGCAGGTAAACTTCTACTTTATACCCGACTTCTCGTTGTTTCCAGCTTTAAAAATACTAGTTATAGCCTGTATCTCCTGTCCCTATCAGATTCTGCACAATAGCCCGTCGCTGTAAGCCGTGTCCGCGGTGTTATTGTCATTCATAAGTCTCTCGTTGCTCCAGGCTCTGGGCCCTCCTGGCTGCCCTGCTCAGTGCTTCGATAATGAAACCGTCATTATGTAAATTGGCATGTACAGTGCAACTCTTTGATCCGACTAAATTAGGAAAAATGTTATTTGCTAACAGCCCTCCGGGGACTGAGTCGACCTGACAATCTGCTCTTTGCTGTGTCACTAGTGTAAAACTGTCAGAGGGCGAGGAACATCTGTAATTTTTCCCTGAGCTGCTGTTATGAATGATATTTGTTACGTTCAGACCAGATTTAAATTTAGGTGTTTTACTGTCTATATATATTTAATTGTCAGCATTTAATTAACATTTTAAGCCATTTTAATCACACTGAAATGAAACTTTTGTTATTTTGGTTTTTTAAGAAACTGTTTTTGAAAAATTACAGTGAAGTTCATAAAAGTAAAAGAAGAGAATAAGTGAGACGCTGTCAAAAAATGAGGAGGCCTTTAATTTTGAGGTTATATTAATTTTGCGCACAAATAAATATGTGCGCATATTTTTTTCTACGTTATCCTGTTAATTTTTTTCTTATGTGAATAGTATGGGGTGTATTTTCGTTCGCAATCAGACGATTACAAAAAATAAATAACTAAAACAAAATAAAAAAAAAATCATCCAAAGCACTGCTTTCATTTTCATCAAGTGCAAAAACAAACATGCAATTTGCAAATAGCTAATAGCACAACAGCATCTAATAACCTGCAGTTCGTTTCATACAAACTTTACAAACATTATAAACTTCATATTGACTCGCTGCTGCTCTGTAGGAGTCTGCTGTTTTTCTTTATATTTACATATATATATATATATACAGCTAAACAGACAGACACGACTAGATAAATAAGAGGAAGTTAAAGATTTTTTTCTATTTTGAGGTTGTTTGTTTTTTACCTCCTGCGCCGGTAGTTTTCTTCACTGTCACCTCCTCCACAAACAGAAAGAACCCAAGCTCCTCCGTTTCCTCTTCCTCTTCTTTTCGGATCTTTTAGCGGCTCTGTCGGGTGTGTTTTTGCCCTCTTTACCGTCCTTTTTGTCCGCCAGTGAGATGACAAGTCAGCTCAATGGAAAAAGTCCTCCCCGCGTGCTGCTTCGCTCAAAGCCCGTCCGCTCGCGCTCCTCTTGCTCTCTCGCTCGCTCTCGCTCTCTCTCTCTCTCTCTCTCTGCGTCTCGCGCACAAGTGGGAAGCCGCCATCTGCTGGAGCGCGAGATCCCCGAGCTGGGATTTTAAGTAGAGCCTCGCTGGGGTCGTACGAGCTTTCTATTGGCTCTCGGTGCTGCCAGTTAAGGGAGCGACACAGCTGAGGGTCTAGTGGCGTGTCGGTGCACTGACGTCTGGAGTTATTTTCCAAATATGATCAATTTAAGCACATTACGCCCGCTGAAATCCACCCGTGACCGTGGACACATTTTTTCCCCTCTTATTCTGGAGTTGATAAACAAACCTGAAACATGACAAGTGAAGGTTTATATTGGATACTTTACGGGAATGTAGGCTATGTTGTTTTACCATCGTGATGGAGTGATATGAATTACATTACTCTGCGAATATTTGAGGTGTAATTTAATACAGTAATTATTTTTATTATTT
Source organism: Pelmatolapia mariae (assembly GCF_036321145.2). Classification (NCBI taxonomy): domain Eukaryota; kingdom Metazoa; phylum Chordata; class Actinopteri; order Cichliformes; family Cichlidae; genus Pelmatolapia; species Pelmatolapia mariae. The sequence goes on along the minus strand of NC_086243.1, from coordinate 11,556,620 downwards.
TATTTTATTAAGCTTAAACCTTGAATCGGTGAGTAAAGTTATTCTCCCACGACAATTCATAAGGCATACAGAAAACACAACTGTGGAGAAAAAAAGAAATATATTTAGTTTTTTTTCCTCAAATCTGTCTTCAGACAGATTGTCTGCACTTCGTTCACGAATCCGATTGTTTTTTTAGTTTTAGAGAGCACAAGCATCCGACCCATAGTTTGTTTGCTTTTCGGCTTTTTCTCCATGCCGTGGAGGAGAGAGAGACTTTAGAGAGATGGCTAATAGATGCCAGGGTGCTGCCTTTAGCCTCTCTCCCGGCCTGGAAGGATTTGGGATGGGATAGGAAAGACAAGACGCCATCTCAGCCTCCAAAAACCCCTGTCTTAAAATGACTGCGGGTAAGAGGATTAGGGCAATAATGCCCTTCTCTTCTTGAAGGGTTTTCAGAGAAGATTTCTTCTCCCGGAGCAAAACCGTTTAGGTAGCGAATTAAGGGCAGCGCAAAGTATCCTTTTAATGTAAAGCTTGCATATTTTGTTGGGAGATTCTTTGGGAAAGTGCTTGGCCTATAACGCTTTTATTTCTTCCTTTTTAAAAAATCTCTGACCATGTTTTTCGCTCTAACAAATCTGAACGGTAGACAAAAGATTTCACGGAATAAAGAATATTAATGTTAACGCGTGCTGGCACGTAGAAAACACATCTGCCTCTGAGCGCGTCACTCACAGGAGCAACCAGCGGTGTGCGCGCCTGTATCAGAAAAAGTTTGCGTGGGTCATCTGAAAGTTAAACGTGTGTGTGTGTGTGTGTGTGTGTGTGTGTGTGTGTGTGTGTGTGTGTGTGTGTGTGTGTGTGTGTGTGACAGAGAGAGAGAGAGATTAAGGCAAAGGTGAGGGTCCACACGTATTTTATTTATTTATTTGAAAGCAAAAATCTCGTTAGATGTGTATAAACAAAGCCAAACGATAAAGAAATAGTGGTATGTTTGAGAAGTTATGAATTTAATAATTGTAAGGCTGTCAAATAATAAAATTATTATTATTATTATTATTATTATGTCATTTTTCTTTTTCAGTCTTTTTTTTATATCATCCCAAAACCTTTCCATGTGTTCTTCAAAGTCTTTTTTTTTCTTTCCCCTCGCCTGAAAAAAATAATAAATAAAAAATAAATACTCGTGTGCCTCTCTGGTTGTGTCTCCTTGGTAGGCTCCTATCACTCCGGTTTTCTCCGAGGTCTGAGAAAGAAAGAGGATTAACTTGTGAACCAATGGAAATAAGAACTTAAACGGGAGGTAAATCTGGCCACTGTCTCTTTGTGAGGACCGTCTCTAAAGCAATTAAAGCGAGAAAGAGTTTCTTCTCAGCGCCTCTCCACCTAAAGCTCCTTAGAGCGGCTAGAGCTGTCCAGCGCATCTGAGGGGCTTAAACGCCATAAAACAGCTCCCCTTACCCCTGCATCCAGCCATGCACCGCTGAAAGCGAGGTGGGCGAACAATGACCTCCACACGATGAGCAACGCCAAATTTGAAAATGTTCATTTTAGATGGAGAAAAAAAATAAAGAAAACTCAGGATGGCTCAGGATGAGTTATTGATTTTCTTTTCGGGTTTTATCCTCCACCTTTATCACATACTATTTAGCCTATTTGCATAACTAACAAATCGAGCTTTTTATTTGACAAAGAACAAAACTATCTTTAATGCGCTCACTTCTGCCAGCTAATTAATACTCTTAATGATGTTTCTGCAACTTCATGAATACATTAGGTGTGCAATCCAGCAAGCCTCAGCCTCTCCTGCACCATTCAAGGGTATTTCAGCATCTGTTCATCCCAGAGCAATTAATCATTTTGATGTGTAGTTTAAAACCGACTTCTTGCGGGAGACCTTTTTTTTTGACAAGAATAACAAAGCAATTTGCCAGGAGCCACCTCTTACACACAATATTAGGAGCACTTCCACAGTAAGAGCTGCTTTCCATATATATATAAATATATATCTTTAAAAAAAAATTTTGATATATGAATTTAAAGAGACAGCAACAATTTTGCGGTTTATTGTCAGCACCACACCTCTGAATCCTCCTGAAATCCCTTTTATTTGTGACAAGATCTCAGGATCTCCTCGGCAAATCCCTCCTCTAAAAGTTTTCAACCTGTCAGTTTCCTCTAAAAGCTGGATAATTCCCCCTCTTTTTTCCTCTGTCCATCCCCATCTCTCTTTCTTATTGCCCTCTTTTCCTCCCTTGTCTCAATCCCTCTGTCTCATTTATTTTCCTTGCCTTCTCTGCTCTCTCCCTCTCTCTGTCTCTCTCTGGCCCGGATCCCTCTGCACAAGGGGCCCCATTGTATAGTCCTAATCCAGAGGCAACACAGCTTTAGGGACATGCAGGGATAAAAGGCCCATCAAGCCCACAACTTTATGGGGGCAAATCTCTCCCTAATCCTTCGCTTTATCTAAACAAAAGCCCCTCTGCCTTAATCCACCTATGTGTTGAAAAGAAAGAGAGGAAAAAACTAGAGAGTGGCAGAGAATGGGAGAGGGGGAGAAAAAAAGAGAGAAAACAAGAGATGTTGGAGAGAGAGAGAGAAAAAATCTCACGCGCTCTCGGGTTGAACAGGAGATCACACGGAGGAGGTAGAAGTTTTCAGGAAGAGGTAAGTCATACTGACAAGCTCTCACCTGCGGGTAAGCTTCAAGTGTTAAGTGCTGCCAAACTGTAGCGCATCTCTCACTTAAAGACCCCAGCTCATGTTTTGCAGTCGAAATGAATGAGGCTGGTGTGTTCATTAAGCAGGACGTTATTTTAAGAGATGCATTTGTTAAGAAAACATGAGGATCTCTTTATGCTGACAAGTGAAGATAACACCAAAGTGGACGTGGGCACAAATGTGTTAATGCTGTGTCCAATTTGGCCATGACTAAAAATAAAAGTGTGTCGATCAATGTAAACTCATGATGAGAAAGCGTTGTTTAACAGGTTTGGGCGATGTTCTAAAAAAGCATTTCAATCAGTCTGATTAATATGTGGCTTGATTTTGAGGCTAAAACCTGCAGCATCGGCTCAAACTTAACATTAAATGTGTATTCATTAATGCAAGCACCGCTGACTGTGCAATTTAAGAGTCCCAACAGTGTTTATGGGTTAGTATTATTTGTTTACTGAGAAGCTGCCTGTATACTGTGGTTTGGTATTGTCTTGCTGAAATAAGCAAAGATGTCTGGATGGCAGCGCATTCTGGTGAAAAAGCCTTTGCATATTATTAATTACTATTCAGCAGTCCTGTCGTGTACATTAATGCCCACTGTCAGCCTCACCCCCATCAGGGGGTTATTACAAGCTGGACAGTCCCTCTCCTCTTTAGCCTCGAGGACATGGCATCTAACATTTACAAAAAGGAATTTCTGATTGAATTCTTTAGACTAAATAATGATTTTCCGCTTCACCCAGAGAAGTCGTAGATTTTCATATTTTTTCATTACATGGCAGCGTTTTGGCTGCTTTTTTTGTTTGTTGCTTGCTTTTTGTCTTTTTGGATGCAGCATAAACTGTGTTCACTGTTTGCAAATCCATGGACATTTGCGTAGAATCATGTTGTTTTTAATGCAGTGGTGCAAATATCCCAGTGATTCAGTGTTGGTTTTCAGCCTCACTTTCTGAATATTTTAATGATTTCCATGTGCCAAAGAAACCCAGAATTCTTTGCAATTTTATGTTTAAAATAGTTTTCTTAAATTGTTTCTAAATCACTGCCCATCTTGTTACCCCTGTTTCAGCTGTTTGGGAGTTTTCCTGTTCTGCTTTGGGTTATATTCTCTAACTAGCCACCTGTGTTATTTTACAGACTAAAGAAGATCAGTTTTAAATTCTCAGTTTTTCTCAGGTCTGGCTCCTTATGACACCACCTGCTTTGCCCCAGGTTGTTCTTCCAGTAAAAGAAATGGGTCCACCTGTACAGCTATGACTTATCTAAAGCCTCTCATGTAGCCTGAATCCCTTCACTTCCTCTCAAACATCTGTCTTTACCAAAGAAAATCTCACTGTATCGGCTCCACTTTGGACAATCAAGCTTTAATCTGGAGCTGGATTTATCTGACTGAGTGCTCACAGAGTTTAAGTCATAGCTCTGAGGGATAGGTGGTGGGAAAAGCGAGATATCTGCAGCATTTTATGGAGCAAATTGCTGTTAAAATAATGAATTTTTGCTTAGTTAAATTTGTTTAACTATCTTCCCTTTATTTTTTTTTAGCTAAATCTCAATTATTTACTCTTTAAATATGTACTTAATTCAAGACCCTTTCAGAATAAAATGCCCCACCACTCTGTCAAAGTTGTCAAAAGCATCTCTGCTTGTCTCCCCACTTCTTTTACTTTTAGGCACATTCAGCATGGCACTCATATTACATTCATTAACACCCTCAATTACCTTCTCCTCTTCGGCTTCATTCCTTCCTAATAGAGCTAGCATACGGCTAATGAAGCAAATAGTTGGGACAATTTAGTCATTAGAGACAATTAAGACAATCCATTGCAATCCATCTCAGACCAGGAGACACGGAGAGAAATCAGGGAGAGATCCAGCGAGCAGCCACCCAAACCAAACATCGCTCTGTGCAAGCAGTCAGCCAGTGTAGAGAAAATGCTTTAGACTGGATTGAAGTAATTTTCCCTCCGGTGGCATCGCTCGTAATACTTGAACCATTATAAGTTGGCTGAAGGCATCTTGGTTTCCTTCATGCAGGGATTACACCTGGCCTCAGGAGGAGGAAAATGGTTCCCAAAGAGGCAGGCAGACGCAGAAGGAGGCAGAAAGCAGCCTTGATGCATTCCACCACAATAAAGTATAAATCCTCTTCTTCACAGCGTATTACAGGAATGAACATAAGGGATTGTGTCATTGTTGGCCTATAATCTGGCTTTAAACTCCTTGTTTTACAAATGGTCTTCTTTAAAAAGCTCTTTCTTTTTGCCGGGCGCTTTTTTTTTTTTTCATTCTTTTCATCCCGTATTAACCTGCTGTTCCCTCATCAGCACTTTTTAATTTTTTTTGTTCCCTTGCCTGTCACGTTTGTGGATCGTCTATTATAAGAGTCTATATTTACACAATTCCCTTCTTTGATGCATACATGTAACGTGCAAATGAGCTGTTTAATTAGACACAAGGAATGTGCATCCATAATGCTCACATTGCAAAGCAAGAGTGCATTTTCTGCTTGTTACCTAGTTGTAATCGTAAGTGTCACCAAAACAGATAAAGCACATGCAGGAATGTGTGAATTTCCCAATGCTTTTCTATGTGTCCTTGCCCTCTGAGGCTAAGGGTAATGTCCTATCCTGCTTTGGATGTGGAGATGATGGCGGTGGGGGTTTTTTCTGCCTGCTGAACAGGCAGTCTGCATGAAATAACTCCTGATAGAAATGTTCAAGTTGTCACCCTCTCCTGTGTCTCCAGTGCTGTCTTTACTGAGCATGACGATTGCACGTGTTACACCTGAAAAATTCAAGAAATGACACAAATCAGTTGTCGATCATTGTGAAGCACATAAAACATAACAAATGTGTATAAAATAGAATTCAATTTATGGTTGAATTTTGGTTGTTAAAGTGATTTACTAATGCAGTAAATGAAATACAAGTCATCAGTCAACATTGTTGTTGCATTTAGCTATAGCACTTATTGAGTCTATTCTGCCCTGTTATAATTTATTTTTTAACAGATTATTTAAAAAAATGCACAGATAAATCATTCAGTAATAATATCTCTTTCAGTCACAACTCATGCATGCTTACTAATTTAGCTTTTTGGTTACACTTTAGGACACAAATTAAGATACAGGATATTTAAAAGGTTTTCGTTAAAATGCACTCTTTCCCAACATTAAGCCAATAGCTAATAGCTCCTCGGGGTTTCCAGGTAGACAAGTTTAGCCCCAACACCAGACCACATTTTACTAATTTATTCACAGGATCACAAGAGGTTGCATAAGGGCAGTCTCTCTTATAGCTGCCACCTGAGACAGCTAACACAGTAATGTCACGCGGCATTGATGAGATTCAGTCATATTTCCCATACAAACACATTTTTAAAGTGGAGGTTTACATGAGCTTTTTCCATGTAACAGAGCATCCTGTTTGTCTTGACTAACAGGGAGTATTCATGCTTCTTTTTTTTAAACAGAGAAGGACATTATTGGGTTTTTATTAACGTGAATTAGCTGCGTTGATTGAGTTTTCACAGACAGATAGATTAGAGATACAATCAGCTGAGTCTGATGGGGGATGTGGATTGAAGTGATTTATGGAATATCAATATTTTGGCAAATTCAAATATCTGAGCAGAAAATTACTTCTTTTTTTCCAGACACCCAGTCAGATTTAGCAGTTTTTTTAGCATAGCAATAAATAAAGTTCATGACTAATAAGTTCATCACTAATGAAACATTTGATTGGTCTTCCTCTCTTCTGAGAGACATGATCTCTCACTCTTAGAAAGTCACAGACAGGTTAGGGGAGACGAGGCAGCACATCTGGCTCCAGCCTTCTGTCCTCTGGCAGCGTCTCCTGTTTCCTCCTTCCTTCCTTATTTGCTCCTTATTTGAGTCTCACAGGCCCTGTCACCCCCCCCCCCCCCACCCCCGTCCTCCTCCGCCTCCTCTGCTCTCTCCATTGCCTCTGAAAGGAACCTTGCTGGGCCCAACTGCCTGTGTAACGAGCTGGGCTGGGCAGTCACAGTGGGGTATGCTATTGTGAGTGTCTATGTGTTTACATTTGTGTATATGTGTTTGCAAGGGATCACCTTGTACTTTTTTTCAGGGAGCCTCCCCCATGAAAACACACTTGAAGCGGTACTGGCTGCGTCACCCTTACTTCTACTCATCTCGTGTGCAAACACACAGACGCACACCATCGTCACTCTTCTCAGTGATCCTCCAGCTCCCTTCCACAGCAGGGAGCAGAGAGAGGAGGTGGAGCAGGAGGCTAATGGATATGTTTGTTTACCTATTTGTCCTTGACATGATCAATTGATCAGCAGGCTAATTCACTGCCACCATGGACTCATTACATTTCCATTTAAATTGCTAATGGATTTCTTCGAGGCTTCATCTTTGTTTCCCATTTGCCCTGCGCGTGCAGAGCGTGGAGGTACGGTAGAGGTGCGCGTCTGCGGAAGAAAGCACTCACCTGCATAAATCTGTTTGTAAGCAAAAGTTTCACTCCAGAAGGGAAAATCCAACTTGAGTCACACTTTGTATCATTTGCGTGTCCATCTCAGTAACAAGTGAAGTACAACAGGGATAATTACCTGTATCGTGGAGCTTGTTTCGGTCATTGTTAAATAGATGTCATCAAGTCACACCCACTCACATAATATACACACACAATCCCCTGGGAGAGATGTGAGCTAATTCCTGGGTGTTGAAAGCCTCTGATTATGGGTGGCTGGGAAGATTACTGTTAACAATTACTGATGTGGAATTAAATAAAGCAACAGCAGGACATCCTAAGCTAAGCATTTATTCACAATATGCTCTGATAACGTGGGGTCTTCTTTAGTTTGAATGCATTTTAACAGCACATCTGGATATCTGAAGACTATGAAGTGTTTTTTTTCACATGAGTGCCAGTTCAAAAGATTAGCTTGGGAAGCATTTCCTGCATTTCTTTAATAGGAAACAAAAAGAGAAACACTGCAAAATTTTAATTTCATTCTGAACAGATGGAAAAATTTGAATCTTTATTCCATACAATCACAAAAGTGTAGAAATTTTATGACATGTGAATTTAGCAGAATCATCAGGGTGTCTCCTGTTTGTTCCAGTCTTTAAAATAACCCATAGATGGTTTGTTTTTGTAAAACATTGGCTTTTAGTTTTTGACCTGCTTGTGAGGGAGAAATAGAAGCAAGTAATGTGCGTTTCAATCACATGATTCATACTGTAGATACATGTTTCCTATTAACCATTTATTGTTAGCTTCTCACTTAGCTTAATTGATTCATTTGTTTTTTGCATTTTTGCTGCATTTTTTCTGTTTGCGTTGTTTCCATTGTCTTTTATTCCACTTTTGTTGTGTTTCTTTTTCTATTTCTGTTTTGTTTTGTGTGCTTTTATAATACATTTTATTTGATAGTGTTTTCTTTTTTTTTTCTTTTTAACCTGTCCAGTCAAACAGTTGTGACAAGCAGAATCATGGTCTGAAAGCTTTGTTGTTTGTTGTGCTAGTGCATTTAACCTCTCAGGACCTGCGTGCACAGAATGGTGCACAGAGTTTTTACTAACAAGGTTTAGTAACACCTTAAATCATAGCCTCTTTGTAAGTTCATTAGCTCCAAATGACACCACAATTTAGTAAAATAACTTGGTGTTATATTAAATAAGGCTTTAAACTAGCAATTAAGACCATAAACTCTTCAATATAGTGTTTACTGTGATAATAAATTAAGTGAGACATAGGGTTATTTTCTCAATGAGGGGTGACCCTCTGGTGATCATGAATGCAGAGGTCGGGGATGTAAGTTCTCCATCTCATTTGTGGATTCAGGAATCCAGTTACATACAAATGCAATGTCCACTGTCTGCATGCACATCCTCAGCCATTTGAATAAGCTTTTAAAGAAAGGTACACCTCAGTGACATTATTTGCATCATTAGTCTTGGATATGTTGTTTCTACTGAGTTCAGGCTGTCTGGACAAATGGACAGATGAACAGACGGACACGTGACTGACAGGTGCTTCAGTGGGACATCTCATGGGATTCACTTGTTTCATTGGCTATAATGAGCTTTATATGATGACTCCTCACCCCTGTCAGATTCCACCATGATCAAAAAAACACACATTCATCACCATCCAATTGCACACACATACACACGCGCACACACACGTGCACAGCTTCAATCAATGGTCATAAATTTGATCTTTGACAAGCCTGACATTTGCGCCCACGAGGGCTTTGGTCACTCTGTTTCTCTTGACCACTCCTTATGTAACACACACTCACACACGTACAGATATTTTCTCTCTCTCTCTCTCTCTCTCTTTCTATCCCACTGCTTCCTTCCCCTGACACAGTTGTCAAGGACCTCTTTGACCTCTGACCCCGTCCCACTTGGCACCGTTATTGATTTTTCCTCCGACCCTCTCAATCTGGGATGAAGAAGGGTGAGAACGGGGGAATTAGTCGCCATAGTCAGGTATAGCGGAGGGGACGCTGAGGATGAAGGAGAGCGATCAATGTGTGCTGATGGCTGAGCTTGCATTAGCAGAAACAACAGTCAGCCATGGAGAAAATCAAGAGGGCTCGAGGCAAGATGTGTGAGCAACACTGATGCGGGTGTGAAAGCGGATGAGGAGGTTGGAGGAAAGGGAGGAGAGGTCTTGTTATGTTTCAGATGCTTGAGAATTTGCCAGAACCACAAAGCCAGGTGATATGTGAGAAACAGATCTATACCAGCTCGCTACAAAATCAGAATCAGGATGCTTTATTAATCCCTCAAGTTAACCGAACATCTACAACCTACATCAGTTAACGGATGACATTTTTATGTTCCCACACCAATAATCTGGTAGTGACTCTTTCTCACTTTCGTCTTAAACTTCCATTAGCTGCAAATCTCTGACCATTTGATTTCATGCAACTTACGGTACTGTGCAAGTCTTGACCCACCCTTCATTTCTTTATATTTTGCTTCTGAGGACGGTGTGAAATTATGCATGCTGGTTCATGATGCTTTTTAAAGTCCTTTGTTTATGCTTGAAATTGCTGCATACCTTTAAAGGTGGCCTGGTGTATAGGTTATGTGTACAGGACTATTTTAAATGTGCAAATAATTTAAAATAGTGTGACTCCAAGCACCAAGTGCACATAAGAGATTGTATAAATATGCTTCATAAATTTTAAATAGGTAATTGTTAAAACTCATGAATAGGAATATTAGCTATAGAGAGAACAACTGTAAATATGCCGGTTTCTGCTGTTAAGTTGGCAGCTGTGACAGGAGAGTGTCGAGGAACAGACTCACCAAAAGCTCTTGGCTTCATTTTTCAAATGCTGCTGCAGTCATACCTAAGCTATTGAACTTCCAGATGTGCTGCATGTAATGTTGCTTCCTATTTTCCAAAATTCATCCATTTCAAACTCCCCTTGGGTTTTCCCATAAAGCATATATTACATCTGTGGGTCTACACCTTTCCTAGAGGATCTATAAATGGAGTATGTTTGTGTTTATCAGATAAAGTCTGATTTTCAATAAGATGAAACTCCCCTCACGTCATCACCCTTTATCTGCGCTTGTTTTTCCCAGTTCCTCTCACGCCCACTGTTCTCTTAGTGGTGAGTAAAAAGCATTTAAAGCAATCATACCGCCCCCCCCCCCCCCCCCCCCCTTTTTTTTTTTTTGTAAAGACAGCTTGCAATAATCCGTTCTCGCTCCTCCACTCTTCATGGATCAGGTTAGAGATTTCACAGCAGTGTTTGGAGGTGACACACTTATACATAATCTTTTTTTTTCTTATTTAATTTCTCACCATCCTCTCAGCTGATTCTCCCCCTGTCACTTTAGACGCAGCTGAGAGACTGATTTGGCTTCCATAATCTTTTCTTGCGTCGCCCCCTTCCTCTACTTGAGGAAACCTCGAAATATCATAAGGAGATTATTTCATTCGTAATTGATTGAGTGGCTCCTCACCACAGACCAAGATACTTCAAAGTGTATGAATTAAGACTTGGGACGGGGTGACTGAGGCGGGGAAGGGTGCGAGGAGGCAACGTGGCTCCATTAGGCTACTGCCGGGGGTCGAGCAGCTGAGCCTCTTTGGCTGGCAAATAAGAGCTGAGTCTGATCCTGTGATGGCAGCTAATTGGCTAAAGGGAAGACCTATTGGTCAGGGGAACATTTAGATGAGGGTCTTTGGCCCCACTGGATGACTGGTTGTTCAGCTCCAACTTGGTTTACAAAGGCAGATGGAGAAGAAGTTTGTAAACTTCACCTTTAGCTACTTTCTGGTGCACAAGTTTCGATGCAGTTCTTGGTCTGTTGGCACACATTTTCTGAGCCTTTTGCTGTCATTCAAGTTATTGGCACGAATTAGATGATATACACAACTGCCACTCTCCTGTGAATCTAGAGCCTGGAGATGTTACCTTAGTCTAGTATAAAGACTTGAAACAGGGAGAACAACCTGGCTGTTGTAGCTTAATAAGGCTGAATTCTACTTTCCAGCACAAGATGCAATGTGGCACTTGTTTAATCTGTGCAGAAATGAAAATGTAAAACTTGCAATGACTCTGCCATTTTGTTTTTACATTTTGACAGTACTGGCTTCATGTTTAGCTCACCTGGTTGAGCAAATGTAGCTTGGCAACACAATGCTATAAAGGCACAATGTGACAGCCCAGGTTTGAGTCCAACCCAGGACCCTTTAAGTCTCCTGTCTGGTTTTCACTGTTTTGTCAAATAAAGGCAAAACAAAAGCCCCAAAAACATTAACTGACAACACCAAGCTCGTGTTTTCTCATGTAGTCATTATAATCAGTGCTAATTTTGACAGCTAATTGAATTTAGTGATGGTGTTTTGACTAAAACGTTGTTTAGTTTTAATCATAATTTAGGCATTTGCATTCTTTTAGTTTTAGATTAAAGCAGACTAAATCTAAAGTTGATTTAGATGACTAAAATGTAAAATGTAAAAGTTTGACATGTTTTTACCAGTGAGAGTTGCTCCACACAGTTTGCAAAGTGCCAATTTTCCTTGATGTCAAATGCAAAATGTGTCCAAACGTCTACTCTTCTTCCACGCAAACACTGACATTTTGTCATGTTTTCATAAGGCTGCATGGGAACTAGCTGAATGCCCCGTTTGTCGGGGCAGGTCAAATTGTACATGTCTAACCTTACTGCACAAGGAGATAACTTGGACTTCTAACTTGGACTTCACACTCATTTTTTTTTTTATTATTAGTCCTTTATTTATCCAGGTAAAAAAAATCTCATTGATATTAAAAATCTCATTTCCAAGAGAGACCTGGCATCATGGCAACAAAAGTCAAAATACACATACCACATAAGTATATAACATTTAAAACAAATACAATATCCCATACCAACATGTGAAAAATATACAATAACAGATCAAACCAAGAGTACATTAAAAACAATCACACTGAGTAAAAGAGTTCCTCGTTCCTTTAAGACAGACTTAAACTCTCCCAAAGTAACCAATTCTGATAATTTCAGTTCCTTCTGCAGATTATTCCAGGAAGCAGGGGCAGCGTATTTAAAAGCCTTTTTCCCCAATTCTGTTCTGATTTTTGGGACAATCAATTGTATGATATTGTGAGAACGAAGGCTGTATTGGTTGTGGTTTTTACACATATAAACACATAAATAAGAAGGAACCAGCCCAAGGAGAGATTTATAGATAAAGATCAACCAATGGGAGAGTCTGCGAATATGCAAAGATGGACATTTAGCAGCAGCATGCAAAGAACAATGATGTACACGATTTCCATAGCCAGTAATAAAACGTAAAGCACAATGGTACACAGTATCCAACCTCTTTAGGTAGTGGGCAGGTGCATTCATAAAAAGCAGGTCACCATAATCCAATAAAGGTAAAAAAGTTGCATGAATCAAGTGTTTTCTCACTTGGAGGGAGAAACAGGATTGATTTCTAAAAAAGTAACTTAGTTTTAGTTTTAACTTCAACACAAGCCTTTAAATGTGAGTTTTAAATGACAAATTCTGATCTATAATGATCCCTAGATACTTGTAAGATGTGACCATTTCAATTTCAGTTCCTTGAATTGTTTTAATCTTAGGAGACGTAGCTAACAACTCTTTGCCATTTGAGAATAACATGAACTTGGATTTCTCTGGATTTAACACCAACTTAAGCTAAATTAAATGGGACTGAACGACAGCAAAGGCAGACTGCAGAAATTGCAGGGTTTGTGCTACTGAAGGAGATGAACAATAAATAATTGTATCATCTGCATAAAGATGTAATGCTGCATTTGACAAATTATCACAAAGGTTGTTTATGTAAAGAGAAAATAGCAATGGCCCTAATATGGAGCCCTGTGGAACTCCTTTGGATACTGGGAGAAAAGAGGAAGAAGACCCAGCAGCATGGACACACTGTTTTCTTGCTGACAAGTAATTTGACGTCTATAAAAGCTATCCTGCAGCTCCAGTCTGAAACGTGCCGGTCTCCACATGCCTTCCTGCTAGATCCAAGCTCTTCACTTGGCCACAGAGCTACTTTCGGCCCCTGGTTGTCTCCAAAGCCAGTTCAGGTATCAGGTTTAGCATTATCCTGCTGCTCCCTGTCAGGGGCACACATAGATCTCATATGATCACTTATAAAACTGAAGCAAGTCTTTGGGCTGTGAAAGAGAGCGGATGACAAGAAGAGTTTCTCCATCCTCCATTTCACATCTTTTCACTCCAAATTGCCCACCTCTGTCCATTTCCACTTTCCCTTCTTTCAGCTCCCTTCTTTCCCCTTTTCCTTTCTTTTCCAATCATCCTTTTGTCCTCCAATCAGCCCATACTTCCCTATCAGTCCTGACTCAATGCCAATCTTAATCCTCTTACCTCACGGCTCCATTACCCACTTCAGCCATTTTTGCATTTACACCAAAGAAAGAGGGGCTCCCCTCTTCTTCCTCAAACCCCCCCAAAAAGCTCAGACCTCCAATCCCACCAAATATAGATCCCTCCACAGACTATCTCTCCATGCATATGATTTAATTTTCAATCAATGTGATATTTCTAAATCTGAATGCGAGAGGGGGCAATGAGGCTTTGGAGGGAAGGTGGTAAAATACCGGACCTCTTTGGAAGCCTTCATCCAAAATGAAAATAGCGTAAGTCCCCAGTTCCCAGGCGGGTGTGTCCGAGCCGCAGGATTATCTCCTGTTTTGTGTTGATTTTTAATCCCTAAATGCCACTTCTGCTCCCTTCAGTGCTGGTAATGAAATGCAAATGTAGCACTGCACTGCTCATTTTCTTTAAATGTATTTGTCACATCGTAATTGATAATATAAGCGAAGAAGAAGTCCTCCACAGTCAGTTCCTTTTATTTATGTGAAACAGGGTTTTTCATGCTTACTAAATTATCGTGCCAGCCGTTTCCTGTTTAACAAGTCCATTTATGATCTCTTCTTTTCCTCCCCTTTCTTTCCTTTCTAATTTACTGCCACTCTCTCATGGGAGAGATTAACCCCTAATCCCCTCATGTCCCATGGTTAATTGATATGATTTAACTATTACGAGGCCCTGGGTGGTTCCACACTGTTACCTCAGAGAGAGCATTCCCTGCGTTTAAAACCATGACCCTCGTTCCCCCCATCCGACCCTCCTGTCACCTCCCCCTACAGTCTCCCTTTCTCCTTTTTTTCTGTCGTTTTTTTTCCTCTCGTATCTGTTTCATCTCCCATTTTGCTGCACTTTTCCTCGTGTTTTCCCTTGACACCACCCTCACTTGCTCCCAACAGTCGCCACTCAGTAGCAGTTAGCAGTACACTCTGGGATGTGGCCCTCGCCATGAGACCATAAGTTCATCTGAAACACTGCCAGGACTTAGAGTCTTAAGTGGTTTGGGACGGATTGCATTATAAGCTGGACATGCTCTAAATTAAGCTTGGAAAAATGTTTAAAAAGACTTTAGAAACAGTTTTCCCTTCATCCTCTTTTTGTGTTTGTTTTTTGTTTTGCTCACTACTGCACAGAAGATGATGTGGAAAGCTCAATAAAAATGAAAAAGAATTATCTGTACAATATTAAATGTGCTGAGTAGACTAATAAGCAATTAAGTGATTGCAACATGCCTGGAAAATAACTTTTTTTCCACCCACTTCTTAAAAACCCTAAGCATAATGGCGTTGAGGGTACCATAGTTTTATTTTGTGAGTTTTGTGAGGATAGCTGTGGATCTTTCACTGAGAGTATTGCCCCATGTTGTCAAAACACTTGTAAAGGCAAGAGGTCATAAAGGCAAAATGTTGAACCACTATGTACCACTGTGTATAGTGGATTTAAAACTAAACCACAGTGGAAAATCCTGGGCTTTTCAGGCATTTACTACCACAAATCCTGCGATTAGTCTGCATCTCTGTTGCTCATAATCTCCAAATCTTGTTTGTGCAGGAGCACGATGCCAGCGAAATCCCATTTTAAAAAGACATTACAGTTTTTAATGTTTAACACTGTTTGTTTTAAATAAATAATGTAATTGTCTGTTTCCTTATGACACTGTTCATGTGCCATGTGTCACCATTTTGGCCTTAAGCACTAATCATCCAAGGCCTCCCACAATATTGCTTGAAGAGTTATTCACTGGTGAGAATTGCAAGAACAATTTTGGTTCACCAGTGGGCTCATATTCAGGTAATTTTTCTTTTAGTAGAACCCTTCCTAAAGAACATTCATTTAAAGTAAGTGTACATGAAAATACAAAACTCTTTTGTGTAATTTGGACCTGAATAATGACTAATACCACTGTTGTTTATATTGTAAATATTAGGCCAACAAAGCTAGCTTAGCATAATGAATGGAAACCTACTAATTAATAAACATTTGTTAATTAATTACTAATTAACAAATTAACATAACGCTACATTAACATGCTATGTAAATGCTAGGCACCTGTGCTCTCCTTGTTTCCCTTCTCTTTCCATTGTTGAGGCAGTTGGCTGCCCCACCCCCATCCTGGTTCTGCTGGAGCTCTCTTCCTGTTACAAGGGAGTTCTTCCTTCCCACTGTTGCCAAGTGCTTGCTCTCACACCTAATCATCAGATTATATTATTGTAGTCTTTACCTTACAATATAAAGCACCTTGAGGTCACTGAATTGAAAGTTATTGCTAATTACTTAGCTTCTGTCCTAAAATATGAACTTTATATCTTTAGTTCCCAAGTTTCCAGGGTTTATTAAACCTGTAGCATAATAGTTAACTTTCAGACATGCAAGATTTGCAAAGTTGTATTTTTTGGTCACTCCAGGGATTAATGGTGTATTGTAGATCTTCTAGAAACAAGATGGTTTGTGACACAAAACTACTATTTCTAATTATTTATGAATCATTTTTAAGGGCAGTGAGTAAAACTGAGGTTGTGGTTGAGTCTGTTAACTGACTGGGAAAACTATGCAAAAGTCAGTGTGTATTAGTCTATGGGGTAAAAATATATATATTTGTCTTGCATTCCTCATATACATCATTCTACCCCTAAACCTGCACAGAGTATGTTGACTCCATTATCAGTCCAGTGCTGAAATGTTACACCTCAGCTGCAACTTTCACCGCATCTCTCTTTTTTCTCTCATCTCTTTTTTCCTTCTTCCTCTGTTCTCGCCCATCTCCTTCCTTTTTCACTACGCACATGTGACTCATGCATATCCAACGCACACACACGCACACTTTCCTGCCTACCTGCAATGAAACCTGAGAGCACGTCGGTGAAATCACTGTCATATTTCTCAGGCTGATGGAACATTCTGCCCGGGCCTGAAAACATAATAAATAGAGGGCCGCACTGTCTGCTCTCAGCTTTAGCATGTATTCGTAATGTGATCATTCTCAAAACCACAGCCTCCTCATGTGCTTTAATGCCGGGTTGAGATCACAACATCCTTCTCAAAGGGTTTAAAAGGGTTGTAATAATAATATGTGCCAAATGCATGGTCCTGTTACAATACCGATGCATAATAAAAGAAAATAGGTTTTAAAGCTGCCTGCATTCCTAACAAAATCCATATTTTTTAGAGGGGGGTTGTGTCTTGTTTTTAGATCTGCGTTCAACTTGTTTGTCACTCGGTGAGCACTTCTGCTGAGGGAATGTGTCATCAGAGGAATCGAGGTGTTTGGGGTTTGGAGTGTTAATGTGAGGACGGCTAACAGGGATCAGTGTGTCTGTGTCCATGTGTGTACTGAGGATTATGTGTGTGCACTGCCCTGCAGTTTACCTTTTGGCTCACCTAAATGTCTGCATCCACTCATCTTTCTTCTCCTCCCACTCATCCTGCTGCCCTGCTCCCCATAGCCCCTCTAAGTCACTGAGGTATTTCCACAGCACTGTGTCAGGGTTAATATTTACTCTGATCTCATGGCCCAACTGCCCCGCATACACCTCTCATACCTCATTTGCCATGTTTACAACGCTGAATGCCAAAAAATGAAACGAAATAACATTAAACTCCTGTGAATCATTGTTTTATTCTTATCACCAAATTTTCTGTCACAGAGGTCTTTACATTACGTCCCAGAGACCCGGTGTCGTCATATGGCGAGATTACGTTTTGGCTTTTCAGCATGTTATACGATTTATATCAATCAAGTACAAATATAGCATAATGTTTTGCTGTAAGATAAAACCCGTCATCCCCATATGAGGGCATACTTCTAAATATAAAGATGATGCTTAGTTTACAGCTAGAAAACATATGTTGGAGTTTCATGAGGTTAACTGCATTAGCTGTGGTGTAGTGACGTTCATGTTGTTCATGCATCATCATAATATTAATATTAAAGGATCAGCATTGCTACTGACCAATCACATTCTTCTTTGAACACTCTTATGTAATAAATGGTAAGTGTTTCAAATATTTTCTTTATTAATTTATGCACTACACCAAATATATTGGAGGTGGGGTTAAGGTGGGTTGCAAAGCCGCTTGCAGTTGGTTGTTGGTGTGGGCTTGACTTCATGGCTTTCCTAAACTAAGGTTTGTTTGTTTGTTTTTTGCCCAAATTTGCCAAGTCACCAGTGTGTTGAGCTTTGAAATTAAATGCTATTAAATCCAAGATGATATCTGACTCAAAAATAAAATAATATAAAATAGTGGAGTTTATGTTTAGCACAATGAAGTTGAATTAGTGAAGGACATTGCAGTTTGGACTAGTCGTTCCACCTCTGTCTGAATAATTACTGTTATTTTTATGCACCCATCAAATGCAAAGCGATGGGCTGTGGACTTTGTAGCAGAAAGTTTTATTCTTTTTATTCTATTTTCTATTTTATTCTATTTTACTCTTTATCATCTACTAAAATAGTGGCTGGTTAATGTAATGCATTGGGCAGCAAATGCTACACATTTCAGACAGAGTTTGAGGTCAGAGACTCACAGAGAACTAGCACATAAAGAAGGTTAAAATGGATAAGAAGGAAGTGTGAGGGTTTTAATTTATCTAAAAATAAATGAAAGAAAAGGGAATTTTCTTGCGTCTTGTGAAGTGTTAAAAGACAGAAGGCAGTGATGACATTTTTTATTGACCTATAAATGTATAAACATCAGCAAAATATGACATCAGTTCCACACGAACGACTCAAACTCACATCGCAGAATATCATACACGTGCATTTTTGTGTTCAGGCTCTCTGTCATGTGTACGTGTCGATGTGCATCCTTGTGAGGTGGTGTGTGTGATGTTAGAGTGTTTATCTTTTCAATGCGGCGTCTCCATGGTGCTGAGCTGTTTTGGTCAAACCTCTGGGTCATAGGGTCGTGAACCCTGGGTAAACTTAAAGCTGCTGCCTCCGAGCATGAGAGAAAGGCTCAGTCAGCCTGTTCTCCAGGTCAGCTGCAGATCATAAGGATGTTCCCTGAACATTAGGGAACATATTAGAAAATGACTGCATAACTCAAAAAATGGGCTCTGCACTGCAGTAATAAGAGTGACATAGGCACAACTTACTGCTTTTGTTCCAGCTAAACCTTTATCGGAAATAGTTTAGAAGTCCTAAACTTTGATTGTTTTGTGTGTTTTTTCCAGATTCATCATTTTCTTTGCTATTACAACAGACTCTCCTATCAGACTCTTTATTTGCCCCCGGCAGCAATTTGACAGTCAATAGAGCAACGACCCTCATTAAACACCTATTTTACATCCATTTAGTATCAACAGATAGAGAAAAAAAAACAATCAGCACAGTCTGACTGTTGATTGAGAACAATGATGATTTAGTTAAACTGAAAATCCAATGTCTGCCTCCCTCAGCCCTGTGATCAGCAAAGAAAAACACCTTATCCAGTCGATCCTACGAGGGGGGAAAAAAGAAAAAGAAAAGCCGGCTCTTTTTCTTTATCCCCAAAGCAGGATAACAGCCTGCGTTAGGGGAATATCCACGCCTGCCAATTGCAGTAATGGCCCCTAATTCCAAATTAATTCAGTCTAAATGAACTGTCAGAGGGAGATTGATTTGTTGAAGCTGCTGTCTTGATGAGTGGTGTCGTGGGAGGGGGTGATTAGGTGCTGAGGCCTGCGTCACCCTCCCACAGCCTCGGGCCATGAGGCTTAATTTTTTTTTCTTTTTTTTTAAGCAGACCTGGACCTGAGCTGGCAACGCCAGCTGTTTCTGGGATGACAGGTAGGGGGACATGTGGCCGCTTGGGGCCAACGTCCACTGAGCGAGTAGAAGTGGGGACCAGGGGATCAGGGGTAAATTTTCTATCTGAATTGGTTGGACAAGCTGACGCTTAGGGGGAGGTTGATGAGGTTTCTAGATAGTCCGCAATGCACCTTGGAAATACCACATCCATCCAATCCATCTCATTTTTTATTATTTCCACACTTCTGTCTGGCGTATCGCTTTGTGTTTCAACCATAAATTGAATCCCAAACCAAAAAGTTCCTCCTGCATATAGTTCCGGGCTTTTTCTATGAAGACAACCTTATTAATGGGCTCTCTTCAAAGTTAATTAGCTGTGGAAACGAGGCCAGGGGCACTGGCGTTTCTACCCCAGAGGACTTTGCTATCCCTGCTGATTCCCGGGCTAGGCTAATTATTTCCCAATAACCTTACTTACTGGCCATGCTCCCTCCTCTGGGCCTGAGCCTAACAAGCGTCACCCTGTGAGTCGAGAGGCTGTTCTGCTTGGAAGTTTTTAGCCGCCTGCCTCCCTGCATGCCCGCCATCCGAGAGATGATTTTCTCCTCTTCCTCCTTCTGAGAGGAAGCGAGTTCAGACGCTCTGGAAGCCCCAAACATGTGGAGGCGAGAGGGTGGTGGCTTTCTAAAGGCGCTGCTGTTTGATGTCGAAAATTAAATTCCTTCAAATTCGCCATTAACGCTATTACTTAAAGTATTGGACACACTCCTAAGTATCCCAATGGCATTATGCTTGCTGTCATTAATTTCCCCCCCTCCTGTAGCTCTCCCTGCAAATATCAATATATATATAAAATAAAAAACCCAACAGCTAACCTTATTACTCTGGCTATTTAATTTGACTGTTTATTTACTTTCTTATTTATATTTTTATTTCCTCTTCCCGCAGCCAAAGCAGAATTGTGTGCCCTCATATATCGCACGTATGAATAAATATGGGCCACATACATATTCTGAGGGCTGAAAAGCTGTTTATCATGCAAAGAGGGAACATCAGAGGCTAAGAGGGGAGGTGGCTAAAATAGGGTGAGCTATCAGAATAGATATTAGAATATATTAGAATATTGGAAACTAAGTGTGAACTTATGATCCTTTGACATACTTGAAGATGAAAGGAGAGAGAAAGTAATGTTTTTAAGAGAACCATTCGAGGTAGCGGTTGTAACCGTGTAAAATTGCATTTTTCCAGGTGAAAGTCATGATATTTATCTACTGTTTGCTATATACTCCAATAAATCCAGTCCATAACTTCTGACTTATATCATATCTGGTCATTTATACTATCGTTGTCTATTGATTAGTGCATGTTTTTACTTCTGCAGGAAGTGTTTTTCTCATCTGATAGCGCTGCATTAATCCACCCCGCCCCAAAGCTGTCACATCCCAATCCTCACTAAGCACACGGCCTCATGTCACTGCTCTGCATGTACATGCTAATGGTCAGAGAAACATGTTTTTCTCCTTCAGTGATACTGATCATAACAGATTAGAGCTGAGGTTTCTTCATAATAACTGAAGGATGTATGATATGTATCTTTGGTAAGTTGCTTGTTGTCAGACATAGAGCTTTAAGTGCTGCTAATTCCTGTTAGGATCCAGAACAACACTAGCTAAGAGATGTTTTGTGTGTGTGTTTTGATATGAAAAATATCTGATATGCTTTGGTGCTCCTTTAATCTTTGACTATCACGAATATGTTTGTCAGATCAAGCACGAAGTTCTCAAATATACACTAGATACTAGAACATACAGCAGATATTCAGAGAAAAACATATTGAAATGATAGCGTCATGTGTATGAGCACAAGTAATCCTTTGAAGACCTGAAACGATCCTGCTCTTTGAAGGAAGCGGGCCTTTTCCAGTGTTCATTTAAAAACATATATAAACATACAAAGCATTTTATTTTAGAGAAATTAATATCGCCTTAGACACAATCAGAGCAACAATAGTGTGTTGGTAGATAACCAGTGTTTTTGTTTAGCCTTTACAATCTGTCTTCATCAAATTTACACAATTATTTTAATATTTAATTTAAAAAAATATATCCATGTTAAACATACCCTGACCCTGGTGATTAAAGGCTAATTAAATAATATGAATTGTGCCCTCTGTATTAGATCGGTCTTTTTGGTTCTCTTCAGTGTTATGGTTCACTATCACAATATTGAACCATAGCGATCGTGGCTCAAAGAGTTGGCAGTTCGTCTTGTAACTGGAAGGTTGCTGGTTCGAGCCCTGGCTCGGACAGTCTCAGTTGTTGTGTCCTTGGGCAAGACACTTCACCTACCGCCTACTGGTGTTGGCCAGAGGGGCCGATGGCGCGATATGGCAGCCTTGCTTCTGTCAGTCTGCCCCAGGGCAGCTGTGGCTACAACTGTAGCTTGCCTCCACCAGTGTGTGAATGTGAGAGTGAATGAATTGTAAAAGTGCTTTGACTTTGTGGATTTTGAGTTGCAGTCTCATGTCAAACCTGCTGTTAGCACACAGAATTTTACATTCGATTGTCTTTATTGTTCAGAAACACTTGGCTTAAGCTTTGCTTATTGTTACAAAAAAAAATTTTTTAATATCATCTGATTGTTTGTAGATGTATTTAAATAAATGTGTTTTTCCTTTGCTAGAATTAGAACAACTCTGTATATCACAGAAGGGGAGAAAAAAGGTTTATGGTATTAACATAGAACTTATCAGAGGGGTTTTTTTCTGAGCATCTATAAACGTCTGATTAATGTAGGAGATGCAGCAGCAGGAAACACCATCAGCTGCACTTAACCGCCAATAAATTAGATACATTTTTAAAACATCGAATGTTTCTCTTTAAAATATCTGGTTCTTTTATCAGACTGAAGCAAATAAAACTCTTGAGCAGATACAGCAGGTCTCGTAATTGGTCCATGGTCTTACTTTAAAGCCAGAGGTGATCACAGTTCTGAGGTTAAGACACCGAAACTTGGCCTATCGGGTCAGCTGAATCTGTAATTTGTGTTAAATGACTGAAGAAAAAATTCTTATGAGCTGAATTTCCATTAATCTTAGTGTACATCTTTTTACCTGTATGGAAGTGTGTATGTTGGAATGAATGTGTGATCCTGTACTTCTTCAGTCTCAGCTGACTGCAGGTTTCCCCAATCTTATAAACAGGACATTTGCATGATGACTGATCACTTTAATGTGTGGCATTTATTTAAACTGTGAAGCACATTACTATGCAAATAAATGTATTAATATTATTATTAATATTAGTGTTAAATGATCACAATTACAGCTACAACTGCTTATCCATAGAAATACAGAAGAGGCAAAAAAGAAAATCGGATTGAAAATAAAACCCACACGTGAGTTCCCCTCTGCTCCTTTTCATTGTCTGTAATCTATTTCCACCAAAGTTTTCTTTTGTCCTCCCATAATGCACCTGGGGCCATAATAGAACCCAGTCTTCTCATTTCCCCTGATGGACCGCTGCTCTGCCTGACACCGCTGTCCACACACTCGTTAACAACTTTACTCCTCCTGCTGCCCCCGGCCATGCAGCGGATGGATAGACGGCCCCAGACGTCTCCTTGTCTAACTCTCACTCCATCTCTCTGCTCATCATCCCTCTTCCCGTACTTCCCGCACCACAAAAATCACCTTCTTTCCTCTCTGACTTATCACTCCACCCTGCTTCTGCTTCCTTGAGGTTTTTTTTGTTTGTTTTTTCTTGTTGTTGTTTTTTTTTTCTCCACCCTCCTGACTTGTTCACAAAGTCTGAGCTGTTCTGCTTTAAGCCCATTTTTCGCCCACTCAATATAGAGTGGGAGCTCGCTGACTGCATACATCCTGCACCGTGGCAGCTTAGCCTATCAATACTATTTAAATTCTCCTTGTGGCCCCAAACAAGCCGCTGCATTATTTATCAGGCGTGTGGTCAATCGCACATTATCAACACAACATTAGCAGGTAAATGGCGTTCGTGTAGCTGTTGAGTGATGTGGAGAGCGCCACGTTTTTCACACCGGACAGTCACTACAGAAGGTTTAGTCTCTGAATCCATTAAGCAGATCTCCTTACCTGTCTATAAGATATGTTTAAATTTTCTTAATTCAGTGCAAGACAAAGAGATAGCTGCGTATATAACAAACAAGAGTCCAGCTATTAGGGAGATAAAAGCCATCTACAA
This sequence comes from Pelmatolapia mariae, assembly GCF_036321145.2. Classification (NCBI taxonomy): domain Eukaryota; kingdom Metazoa; phylum Chordata; class Actinopteri; order Cichliformes; family Cichlidae; genus Pelmatolapia; species Pelmatolapia mariae. The sequence goes on along the minus strand of NC_086243.1, from coordinate 11,533,077 downwards.
CACACCCAGACACACTGCAGAGACAGGGTAACACTTTTTTTATTTTTGCCTCAGTTTCTTTTGTTGCTCCTGACAAAATGGAACAAGCTTGTTCAATCCAAAGCAGCAGCAGCACGACCATAAGTGTAATGTACTTCTAGATGTAGGAAAGAATGGGCTGCAATAATAGCCAGGTCCTCATTTAGTGTGGAAATGTTTTCCCATCTCCTGAGTTGAAAGGGGAAATATTCATTAAGGAATAAATCAAATGAGCCATGACTGCTACAAGGTTGCAGTGAAAATTCAATTTGTATTCATAAACAGCCACGAGCAAGGAGGTGATAATTCAGAAGAGTTGGGGTTACTGAAGCTGTTTTTTCGACTTGTTATTTAAAAAGGCCCGTGTTGTGTGCGAGTGTGTGCGTCTACGTCCAGCACGTACATATGTGTTTCATGCACTCAATCCCCTCATAAACTAATGAAGTCTTTTGGATCTATTAGCGACAACCTTTTTTTTTTGTTCCCGAGCGTTGTTTAAAATCTAAACTCAATCACGCTAAACAAGCAGCAGAGCTAACGCTGGTTCATTAACGTAACGAGATACAGCGAGTCTTCATTAATGACACAAACTGAACAGTGACTTCATCATTAAAACTATTGTTAAACTGGTTTAAGTGAAAGCTCATCACATACGGCTCATCATTCATAAAAAAAATAATACCAGAAAATACTGGTGAGAGTTTTGTTGTGGACTGAGTTGTCTAAGCAAGACCCTCCTAACTGTGACGACCCCGTGTCCTCTCTGGACTCAGTTGGTGTCCCCAAAGTGACCGTCTCACCATCATCTGATTCTTTTTTCTTTTTTTTGTTGAATCAACTTTAGTCTATTTAATGCATAATTTTAAATTCATAATCTGATTAATTGCTGAGTTACAGACACCCAAGAGTATCTGGGCAGGCACAGTTTTAATCTGCCTTACTTTAAGCCCACATACATACAGTAAGTACGGTGGTGTGAAAAAGTCATGTCATGGTTTAAAGAAACAATGACATGATGTGTTGTGCTGAAAAACAAAGTCACTGACATCTATCAGTCTGGGAAGTGTTACAGACTCATTTCTAAGGCTTTGGGCCTCCAGTGAACCACAGTGAGAGCCATTATACACAAACAGAGAAAAACTGGAACATTGATGAATCTTCCCAGGAGTGAACAGCCAACCAAAATTCTTCCAAGAGCTAATCGACAACTCCACAAGGTCACATTAAAGAACTGCAGGCCTCACACGTCTCAGCTAAGATCATAGTTCATGATTAATAAGAAAGAGACTGGCCAAGAATGGAATCCATGGGAGAAGTTCAAGGAGAAAACCACTGCTGACCAAAAAGAACACAAAGGATCTTCTCACATTTGCCAAAAAGGGGCCCAAAAGTTCAGACAAAAGCTGAACTTTCTGGGAGGTGTGCGTCCCATTACATCTGGTGTAAAAGTAACACAGCATTTCAGAAAAGGAGCGTCATACCAACAGTAAAATATGGCGGTGTGATGGTCTGGGGCTGTTTTGCTGTCCAGGACCTGAAAGACTTGCTGTGATAAATGGAACCATGACTTCTGTCTACCAAAACATCCTGAAGCAAACTCAAGCTCTACGGCAGGACAATGATCCAAAACATACCTGTAAGTCTCTCTTTGAATAGCGTAAAAAAACAAATAAAATGAAGACTTTGGAATGACCTAGTCAAAGTCCTGAGCTGAATCCGATTGAGATCCTGTGGCATGACCTTAAAAAGGTGGTTCATGCTCGAAAACTCTCCAATGTGGCTGAATTACAACAATTCTGCAACAATGAGTGGGTCAAAATTCCCCCACAGTGATGTGAAACACTCATTGCAAATTATTGAAAATGCTTAATTGCAGCTGACCCAACCAGTTAATATCACTTTTTCAGAGAGGGTTATGCACGTTTTGAATTTTTTTTTTCCCTTCCTTAATAATAAACATTTAGAAAATGCATTTTCTATTTACTTGTGTTATCTTTGTCTAATTTTTAATGGTTAGAGAATGTAGCAGTAGTTTTGTTATTATTAATCTATGCAGCAGGGCCTTGTAAATAAACACCCTGCAGTACTGCTCTTTTTGATTCAATTTTCCATATAAGATACAATGGTGATTCAGAAAACATATGTATGTTTAAACCTAAAAGGAAAACCAACGTAAACTATTTTAGTAAGCCACAATGTGCTGTCACAATAGCCTCAGTGCACCTTTCTTTCTGGAGCTCTCTGGAGCTCTGCTGGAGGCCTGAAAAAATTCATCTAAAAGAGATTTACTTATTTGTTTTGATGATGGTGGTGAAGTCGACAGATCTCCTTTAAGATCTCCCACTATCACTCTTCTGCACATGTCCAAACCATCTCGGCCTTGTATCTCTAACTTTGTCTCCCAAATGCTCAACCTGAGCTGTCCCTCTGATGTAATCATCTCTAATCTCATCTATGCTGGCTCCTCCCAAAAAAATCTTAACATTTTCATCTCTGCCACCTCCAGCTCAGTTAATGACTTTTAAATGACTAGCACAGTAAATTATATCAATACCATCTTCTACAACTTCTTTTCACCCTTGCTCTTGCTCTCTTGTGCACTGTCCATTGCTTTGGATTTTTAATTGATTTTCTTCATTTGGGGAGAAAGCCTGTGTTCTGTGGAGTTGCTGCACATAAGTTTGATGATATAATGAATAGGACAAGCAAAGCATTTAATTAAATAAGTTTAAAAAATCTAACTGGTCAGTATTTTGTAAAAGAAGCATCACAGCCATCAAAGAAGAGTTGGGCTTAGTATCATCTTCAAAGTATTTTTAACGTTGTCATTTTATTTTTTTTGTGTGTGTGTGTTTTCAACACCTATGAAACCCAACTTACAGTTGGGAAAGATCAAAGGGGAACATCTGGTTAGTGCACAACTCTTTTTTACTTTTTATCTGCCACTGGCAAGTAAATCCCTCCAGCTTCACAAAAATCTGAAGTCCTTTTATCTCCTCAGGAAAAAAAAAACAAAACAAAACAAAAAACAACAAACATATTTAGAGCAAAGAGAAAGAAGGAGAGATAAGAGATGGAAAGAGGATGACTACTCCGCTGCGCTGGAGAGGCCGCCAAAATCCATTACCTAAGTGTTCTTTATCTTTTCCATATGCTTTTGTTGTCTAATCTATCTCTGCAAATCCTGGATTCAGAAAACAAGCTAATGGATCAGTTCCAAGCCCAAGCACACTACTTCAAACGTGCATAGAGAGGAACTGCTGCAGTGCCGCCCAGTGGTCGGAGGGCAAAAGTGCAGGTGTGGCTGCACGGACCAATAGATGACAAATAACAGAATTAAAGGATGGCAGACAGAGTTGCTAACTCTACTGTCTGCTCTGTCAGAGCCACTGCTTTGGCCGTCACATCCTTGATCCTCTCAGCTTTCTGTCCCCGCCACCGCCCCTCCCCCCAGATCTCTTCTTTTAAGGAGGATTGGAGTTTATTCCAGACAATCCACTCCAGTTCAAGAAGTGGAACGAGGAGGACTCAGGGAAATGCGGGATCATGGACGGGCTTCCAAAGGGGAAAATCGTATCACAATAGCGCTGTGGCTCTTATCAGATTTAGAGGAACGGGTGTGGGGTTTATGAAGCCAAGAGCTCGGGCTCAGTGGTAAACTTTTAAGTTGTTGGAGGTGGTGTACTGAATATTGAAATTGGTTTGAGAGGCCCTTACAGGCTTCTAAGTTTCTCGAAAGGACAGGAAACGTAGAGGCAAATTATGCATCCCTGCGGCCTGATCGGTTTTTAGTTAACAGAGAAACAAGATGCACTCAGCTAGATTCAGACTCCACATAAACATCAGAGGAGGACACATTATTATGAATGCTTCTACAGATTTAGGTGAACGTCATGCTCAGAACCATCTGCTAACTCTGAAAAGCAGGAATTTTTTTTTAGAGGGTTGATACTTTTGTTTTTCTGCAGTAACATAGGCAGGACACTGGCAGTTCATGTAACCGGGAGGAAACAGGGGGAAACAGTTAATCTGGATCTGTAAGTTAGCCAAACCCACCTAATAGCACCCCCGCTCGGCTCTGATTAACTTGTTTAAACCTTACAATGACAGCATAAACATAACATTTTTAACCTCAGCCTTCTAGGTTAGCACTGATGGGATTTATGATTTTTCAATGCATAAATGTCTCAGGTGTAAGGTGTCAAATGAGCCTAAAGATGCTCTTCTTCCTGTGTTTAATATCAGTTAACTGCAGATAAATGACTCTCTGGAACACAGCCACACTGCTGTACACTTCTTTCATGCTCCAGCCCTCCACCACACCGTCGTCACGCCGTAGGCTAAACTAGCTGGTGATCAGTCCCAGTCATTAAGCCCAGCAGCAGCAGCATGCTGTGTGAACAAACATCCCTAATCACAGCCTCTTAAAGACTCCTAATGAGCCTCTGCTAATTAGGCCTCTCTCTCCAAGTCAATCTTTTCTCTCTCTGCCCCAGTCTGTTAGCCCAGCCTCATTTGTCTGCTATAGATTAGTGGACACAGGGGCCTATGTGCATGTGTGTGTGTGTGTGTGTGTGTGTGTGTGTGTGTGTGTGTGTGTGTGTGTGTGTGTGTGTGTGTGTGTGTGTGTGTGTCACATTGGCCCACATCAAGCTATTGAAAATCATCAGTAGTTAAGGTAAGGGTTTTGGATGGAAAGTCATCAATGATTAAAGAAGAGCTTTAATCTTTTTCAAGATCTATTGTCCTGAGTTCATCTAAAAGAAAATAATAGAATAGATTACCAAATATCTTACTTTTAGGTTGTTGTTTTATGACATTGTTGTTACTTTAATTCAATCATTAGCTACATTTTTGTGCAAGGTGATTAGCTTTTATTACATAGAGAAAGGTTTAACAAACCGGGTTAAATTAAAAACAACGTTAAACCATCCAACTTCTGTTTCTGTCGTCATGTCTCTTATTTCTTTCAGATGAGTTTCCATGGAGGACAGATTGTTGTAAATGACTTTGTCTCCTCAACATTGCTCAAACGTTCTCCATATCACAATAAAGTGCTTGTTTGATTTTTTTTTATTGTATTTTTTTCTGGAGCCCTAAATGTGTGGGAAATTGTGCACTGGTTTAAAAAAATGCCTAATTTTAAGGGAGTGAACGGTACCCAGTGCATCTAACAGTCCTACATAACATACAGGTACTTATGTCAGTCTGTGTTTCATTTGGACATTTTTCAGAAAGCTTAAATGGGTCATCAGCAGCTCTTCTTCCACAGAGTGAGCACTCACTGCAAAATCCCTGAATTCACATTCAGACTAAACGATACAAATCCTGGCCAGAAGACACTGGAAAGAAACCTCATTTTCTAACCTGCGTACCCCTTGTGTGTGTGTGTGTGTGTGTGTGTGTGTGTGTGTGTGTGTGTGTGTGTGTGTGTGTGTGTGTGTGTGTGTGTGTGTGTGTGTGTGTGTGTGTGTGTGTGTACAAAAGAACAGATCTCAGAGGATAAGTTAGAAGATGAAAATTTGCCTTGGGATGGCACTGACCTCACACATCAGTTTCTCTTTTTTTTCTGTTTCAAATCTGTGCTCTTCTGAGCTCTGCAGCAGCTTACCTGGGGCTCAATGAGACCAAAGAAGTGTGCAAACCACATACTTGGTAACAAGGCTGTAAAACTTCTTTCAGAAGAGCAGAAAAACTTTCAAGTTTCGTGAATGACGATGCTAGGTAATGCAATGAACTATCTTCCAGGGATTGCGTTGCTGTCGTTCAGTCACACTCTGAAATTCCCCGACAGACTGTAGCTCCAAGCACATAACCCACATCAGGTTGTTTTATTTCACTATGTCTAACATATCGTTGTTATTAGAACCGATCTTCATGTGCCACTTCAAGTTGATCTAAAAGAAGTCTGAGGTGAAATCAAACAAAGTAGTGTTAACTCTGCATGATGAGCATTAAGCCACAGGTCCAGGGCAGCAGGCCGTGACAGAGCACAGATCAGCTGCTAGACCAACAGCAGAATTTGTCACCTTCTGCAGCAGCAGATCAATGATAATTACCCAGCTGACATGAGTACAGCTATACCTTTACAGGATCAGGAACAGGGGGAGTGGGAGATGAAGAAGGAAGGGCGAAGGGATGAAGGGCTCTGGGCCACACTTAGCTCTGAGCTGATCGATACCGTGTGAGATATGGCTGTGACCGGCCCCGAGGCCCGGCCTTATAGAAGCTCAACAAGCCATTACTGTCGTCTCTCACAGGGCCTGGTAGCACCACGCCAGGGGTTGTGTGGACTAATGCATTATAGCAGCCAAAAACAACTTGGCAGGCAACACGTCACCATCAAAAATACCATTTCGGCCATTCACCTCCAACAGAAGCACTTTTACATTATGATTGCTACAACCAGGTCATTTTCCCTTGTGTACTAAATCTGTGACACAGGGTGTCACCCTGTTGGTGAAAAAACTGTTTTTGTGATGCGCTTCCTTCAGCACCACGGACAGCACTGACTGCCCTCTGCCTATTTATAATGAGTGGTCACAGATTAGAGCATTTTATGCATCAGACTGAAAAACAAAGGAGAGAAAGTGGTTCCTGTTATTTAATAGTGATAATTAAAATTAGCTTAAAAGGATCAAAGCTTATTAAATGGTCCAAAATAAATTTGGGACGACTGAAGCTTCTGTCATGATTGAGTGTTAAGGTTAGGGAGACAAGGACAGGGAGACAAAAGGTATTCAGGCAATTTAAGCATGGATTTTGGGGCAGCTGTGGTTCAGGAGGTACAGTTAAGTTGGTCTTTAGTTAATCAGAAGGTCAGTAGTTCAATCTCAGCTCCTTTAGTCTGCATGCCAAAGTTTTTTTGGGCAGGATACTGAACCCCAGGTTGTCCCCAGGGAGTGTGAGTTTGTGCACGAACGGCAAAGGTGCTTATCCATAGAATAAAGTGCTGCATAGATGTGTGTGTGACTGAGTGTTTCAATGGGTCTTGTAGCACTTTGAGTGCTCCATTAGAGTACTATATAAATACCATTTAAAGTTCACGTAAATATCTGACCCTGTCCAACCAAGAAATTAAAAAAATAACACTTTAAGTAAACTGACATTTTAGATAAATAATCAATTAGATTTTAAAAGCGAGATAATATTGATCAGAAATGCTAAAAGCTGTATTTTTGAACTTTTAACCTATCAAGTTTATGCTAAGCTAAGCTAATAACTTTCAACTCAACAAAAAGACACTGAAGAAACAGCTAGCAGCAAACTTTTAGAAATCACTCTGGATATTAGATTCATTTGGTGAAACTTTTTTTTAAAGTGCATTAGTTACATTTAAATTATAATGGGGGTATCTGAACCTTTTCTGAATTCCATCACTCAGGAAAATGTAAACGATTCACTGGTATCCCGACATTTTCATCCCACTTACCTGCTGGTACACACGAGCAGCAAGTTCATCATCATAGGAAAGACGCTGTCACATCGTAACAAATTAGGCGGACAGGGCAACAGGGCAGCAGATTGGTACATTCATCACGGGAGAAATAGATCATGTCACGGCCGTCTGTTCTGCGGAGGCCTATCTGCTGCTCCTGTGGGCCTACAGACGTGCACTACATCAAACCCAACTGTAGGAAATGAGGCCTTCATGACAAGTAATAGGTTTTACTGAGTGGATGATGAGTATGTCTAAAGTATTTCAGGACATTCTCAGCTCTGATGGCACACTTTTTTACTTTCTCGCAGAAAAACACAAAGTTCCTCGTGAGCAGTTATCAAAGTTGTCGGGAAAGCTCGACTACGCTCAGCGAGTTATCTGTGAATTTGAAGGAAGGCTGAAAAGTTTGGTGGTGCACGTGTTGGAGCATTCTAAGTAATTCCCATTTTAATCTGACTTTTCTGTCTTTTGAAATGTATTCTCTCGGTTTTCATTTAAGCAAAACAAAACCTATCAGCGTTCTCTAATCAAAGTCCATTATACAGAGGGGAATGGCACTGCGCTCGTCTCAGTGTTCCTACATCCTTTTGTAAAGCGCAACTGATAAATTCTCTTTTTGTAACCTCTGCAGGGTTCAGTGGCCACATTCAATGACTGTGAGAGAGAAAGAGACAGGGAGAGGAAGAGCGACAGGCAATCATTTCTCTGTGCGAGCGGCAGAGCGGGTAGGCGAGCAGATGAAAGCCCATTTTCCTCTGATTAAGTCCTCTGAAAATATTCCATTTGTCAGTGCCACAGCAGCTGAGACAGGCCCTGGCCTGCACAGCCAGCCGACTGTATCTGTTGACTATGTAGCTGCCGTGATTTACATCGCTCACTGACAACATCATCATTTCCTCCTTTAATGTCCTCCTTCACTTCTGTCTATACCTCCATCCCATCCCTCTATCCCTCCCCTTGTCCCGCCACCTTGGCCACCGCTTTCCCTCCTTCGTTCGCGCCCCCCCATCCCATCGGCAGTGCTTAGCGCCTGCCGCCCCCTCTGCCCCCTTAACAGCCTATTTTTGTTTGATCTGCCCCCATTGCAAGGTTGACTGCTACCAAAGAGGGGAGAGCAAAGAGGGACCTGCCTCTGTCTCTGTCATAGTCATTTTCAATGTCATAAATTTCAATTTCCAATCTTTCTGCTCCCCCCGCCCTCCTCCTTCCCCCTCTCATGGCATACCCATCATGGGAATTTGTCAATTCTGTTTCTCTCTGTCTTTTCTCTCTCATTCATTCTGACTCCCTCTCTCCAAACACCTATTGGCTATTATCCTGTCTCATGTCTTCCCCAGACTTCTGCCACACAGAATGCAATTTTCTCCCAGCCGCATCTGTGATGAGATCCAAATGAAAGATCATTAATATTTTGTTCAAAAAGAAATGGAGTTGTGTCTCCTATTTTAAATATTGCCATTTTCCCTCCCTGTGCTCGCCTGCCGTTGAGGTGCTCTTCTTCACCTCCAACACATAAGGGCGATGCAGATGATCACTTTTTCTTTTTTTCTTTTTTTTACTCTGCACCCTCTTTCCCAGCTGATGATTGCATATGTGAGCATGTGTGTGAGTGTGAGCATGTGTGTATCCCTCTGTAAAAGCTGCAGGAAACCCGACAGGCATAACAAAGGTATTTGCTCTTTGTCTCTCAGAAGGTCTTTAACTTGGAGACACTGACAGGAGCAAATGAAGCAGCTGTGATTGTTGTTGTGTGAGAAAAGATGGAGTGGCTCCATTAGCAGTGACTGGGGTACATCTTCTTGACAGACTGTAGTGTAAAAAGGAAGAAGGGGTGAAATAAACACTTTAAGATTTTTTGAAGGTGCTCGTGAACAGTAGAGACTTTTTTTAGTTACTTAACTGAAACTAAAAATGATTAACTTACACAGAGAGCTTCAGATTAGATCGTGATTACTTTTTGTTGCGAAACAATTGTAAGCTTTTCTTAAGAGTTCATTTCTGTGCTGCCAAAGTATCGCACTGCTTTTTCCCAAGGACTCCAAAATCTGTTCAGGAGGTGTAATATTTCTAATCTTATTTCCTGTTTAGTATTTATTTTCCCACATATGAAATTTGGATTGCAGCAAGGCAAGAACGGCCTATTCTTTAGAATCTTATGTTACAGATTTATAGTGAATATCTATCTTAGAGTTTTCCTCATAAAAACAATTTAATAAACAGCAATTCTTTTTAGCTCAATTTTTGTTAAAAGCACCAGCTCTCGTCTAGGTATTTATCTCAAGGTGCTTTCTGTTGTCTATAACCCAACAGTGTTATAGACGAAAAGTCAACAATACAGTGATCACCTTTGAGCAGTTAGAGGGGGAAAATCGCTTATGATAGGAAGAAACGGAGCGGAAAGAGAGAGAACAGAAAAGCATGGAGCGACAACAAACAAGGCAAAGGCCAAACTAGCAGTAACATGACAGGACTACAAGATAGGAAAGGGATTTTTGACCACATTAGTAAATATAATATTGCAAATAAACTAAATATTGGAAACGCTCATTTGTTAACACTTGAATGTACAGACGAGGCTCATGAGTTATTTCATGATAAAGTTAAGTTGTTAATTTTCTACTAAATTTTGAATTACAGGATTTAACTAAATTAAGTTTGGAGGTTTTACTCATTTTTGCACACTATTTCGATCATTTCATTACAGACTGTGAAGGTAAAATATGTTTTATATATTTTAGAAATTTTAATCTATTGTGCACATCTGCCTATAGCCTCACCTCTCATCCATCACTCACACTGCTGCACCTTGCATGTAATTTATGCTTTAGTGGGACAATGCCATAGTTACATCATAATTGCAAACCCATCTGAATCCTTACCACATAACCTGCATGTACTGCCCTCAAAACTCAACTCCACATGGTATCTTTTGCCATTTGCCTGTTCATTCCTCCTGTGCATGTCCAGCTGTTTTTTGTTTTGTTTTTTTGCCAACGTCTTTGAATTCATTAGTGATTGCATAACAACCAGTGTCTATGAGGAATAATAATTATAGCATCAATACTCACAAATTCCAGTCAATTCCTAGAAGGAGCCACTTACCTAGGTTACGTCCTAGGCCTACAAAGACTCCCTGCAGAAGTCTAAATCAGTCTGCAGCTCTTCATCTCCTCAGCTCTACTCTTCAGGCCTGAAACCCGTTTGATTTGGCTGTGCTGTTTCTGGTTTCAAGCTACTCCACGCAGTCGCAAACCCAGTTCTTCATGTGTCTGTAATCCGCTTTCCCATGGCTTATTTTTCCATCCATGAACCAGCAAACCTGCAATAATTATTATTATCTAACTACAGTCCATTAGCCTTTATATTAATGATAACAGGTGGCTAACGTGGCTATTGTGTATTTGTGAATAGTAAACTGCTAATGGCAACATATTATGCTAGCATGGCTAAAGATGCTAACTTCAGGGGATTTTTGAAACGTCCTACTACTCTTTGGGTGAAGATCTTTTTCTTATGTTCTCAAAACTCCATAAAGCTTCATTAATCTTCATTTCCACTTGTAATTATTTAATATTTAAGGTTAGGGCTGCATGATTATGACCAAAATGATGATCATGATTATTTTTTACTAAAAATTCCACGCACTGGATATTTTGTCTTTTTCAGACCATTCTCTGTGAACTCTAGAGATGGTTGTGTAGAAAAATCCCAGTAGTTTCAGCAGTTTCTGAAATACTTAGACAAGCCTGTATGTAACTAACACCCATGCCACATTCAAAGTCTCTTAAATCACCATTCTTCCCCCTTCTGCTCAGTTTGAACTTCAGCAGGTCATCTCAACCATTTCTACATGCCTAAATGCACCAAGTTGCTGCAATGTGATTGGCTGATTAGACACAAGTAGACGTAAAGGAAGTTGAAGTTGTAAAGGTGGTTAGTAAAAGTGTTATTAGAGTCTAATGTAACACTAAAGTTCAGTTAGCTAACACAGTGAAAATATTTTTACACAGATCAGTAGATACTTGAAAAGAGTTACTGTCTTTGCCAAATTGCATTGCATAGCATTCAGCATCAAAGTCTTTGAGAAAAAAAACATTGAAGGACCTCAAGCTTTCTGAGCGCACAAGACCGCAAAGACAAACAGATTTCCTTTTCTGAATTGCTGTCTCTGCAGTGCGACTGCGTGACTTCAGCTTCAGATGGCTTTAAAGACAAGTTTAATGGGGCTTTTAAAGACAAGAGACTACAAATTAATAAGCAAAGAATACACATGATTTCAACGACAGGGAGGTGGTTTTAATGGGGAATGTGCACCAGAGGAAAAAAAGGGAACCAATAAAGTTGTGAAATGTAATTTGGAAATTAATCAGCATTCATTAGCCCACGGGGCCTTTTCTCCAAGTCTCTTTCTCTCCCCATCTCTCCGTCTTTCGGTCGCTTAATGGTCCTTCTCTTATCGAGGCATCATGGGTAGCCCGCTCACTGCTCACCCAAGCGTTGCCCATTTGCCTGCTGTCTCGCCAGCTCGCTCTCTAACCAAACTTTACCTCCTACCTGACACCTCCCTCCCTCCCCTCGCTCATTAGCATGCCATTAGCATTTCATTTGCATGATTTCAATCAGGATTCAATTCACTCCGCTCTTTTTCTGACACTCTTGTTTTCCTTCTCATTCCTTAGCACTCGTGACAAGTTCTCGATTTGTGCAGGGAGTTGTCCTCCTGAACTTTTACTTTTCGTGATTTTGTCTCATAGTCACTTTTTCTTTCAAAGCACAGGTGAGTGTGTTGTCTGGGTCTGTACATTTGAACCAAGTTTAAAGATCCATTAGGTTGGGTTTTTAGACATAAAATTATATAACCATGACATTACTTTTATTATCACCGTTTGTTTGCAAGACAGTGATGAAACTCTCAGGGAGTAGAATAGATCACTAGAAGGACAAATCTTCTCTACTGTACTGTATGATGACAATGTCAGTAGTCTCACTTTGAATGGAGTTGAATTCATTTCGATCTCTTGGCTGGAAAGACACAGTAATTAGCCAGTTGAGCAGAGCGGGGCGAGGTCAGGCTCAGGCAATTAAGAAAGTGACAGCCCATCCAGCTCGGTGACAGGCCGAAGCCTCACACGCAGGCGCATTCACAGAAATACAAATGTATGCACAATACAGCATCAGTATCCATGTGATGGCCTGCTTTTAAGAAAGCCTCCCACAAGCAGCCTAATTAATACAAAGTCACTGGCTCTTCTGTCCGTCTCTGAAAGAAGAGTGAAACAAATGTGAAAGCAGGCAATTCACACTGACCACTAATGAGGATCAGTTTTATTATTTTTAGTTATTGCTCAGAACTTCTAAAACAATAGCTCTTTCTCACATTTAAATCTGGAAAGAGCAGCGTGGATGTCCAGATGATGGTTCACTGCTTTGGCTCACTGACTTAATGGCTAATGTTATTAATTATGGTTCCATGTACCTGTATTTTCCATGAAAATGCCTTGGAGTCTTTATCTGTATCCATACAATATCATTCTTTAAATTGGAAAAAAAGAAATACAGCAACATTTTGATTGTCCTCATGTTAAAACTCAGTTGGTTTGTTGGCCCATAATGCGATTCACGGAAGAATCAAAAATGTGAAAGAGACCATAAAATGATTAGATGACTATTTTCCTTCTAAAGCTATGGTGTCACTTTGTAGCAAGCTGTTCAAAGGATTAAATCCAGTCTGGAGCCTTTCTATGTAGAGTTTGTATGTTGTATGGCTTCCTTCCACAGTCAAAATGCATTCATAAATGGTTGTTTGTCTCAATGTGTCACTGCCTTCTTTTGTTGGAATTAAAGGAGTTTCCCCCTACTGGCCATTAGAAAAAATACCAGGTTAAGAAGCTCCATAAAAGCTTCAATTTTAGAACTGGAAGTTATGTCCATCTTCTACACATGTATCCCAAAATCATGCAAGACATCTGCTGTTTGGATGTGACATGACAGTTTTGCACAGAGCTCATCTGTGCAGTTAAATGTGCGTGTGTGTGTGTGTGTGTGTGTGTGTGTGTGTGTGTGTGTGTGTGTGTGTGTGTGTGTGTGTGTGTGTGTGACATTATTCAGTACTCTCTTTGTCTCCTATCTCTGTTGCAACCCCATTGCTAAACTCTCAATACTAGGATGTGTGTGTGTGTGTGTGTGTGTGTGCACGTGTGCGTAAGACATTGTGAGGTGTTCTGATACAGCGTGAGGCAGTTATAAATGGCCATCATTTCCCAAACCACTCTGTTCTCCATTGTGGAGCGCATGTCGCCGCGGGGTGGGAGGGAGATGATGTGTGCGTGAGAGTGTGTGTAGGAGGATGTAAGGGTGTGTGAGGGGGTAATAGAGGAAGTGACGGGGCTGATAGTCCCAGAGGAAAACTGTGAGTGCGGAGAATAGCAGAGATGTACCACCATGCAGTGTGGAAAGTCCTACTGAAATCAGTGTGTGCAGAGGAAGAGACATTCGTCTACAGCATCATGAGAGGCAGAATACACATTCAGAGTCAGGACTTTTGTATCGATATTAGGAAATACTAGAGACCCAATTTATTACAGGCCCTTTTAAGAAACTGCATTTTTATTGCATCAATTAACCCTAAATTTCTATTGTCCTTCAGTTTTATCCTCCTCCACAAAAGTATAAAAACCAGTTCTCCACACTATGATGCTGATACTGAAAAACATTGCCATCTTTAACAAAAACCCTACATCACCATCACCAACTCCTTGTGCGATAGTCCTAGGATTGTGTGGATTTGAGTTTTGGATTCCCTTTAACCTGAAAGAGATTTAATTCTGGTGAAGTTTAAATTATAATAGTCAGACAGTATTTAGTATGCCTCTTTTGGTTACTTACTGTTTTACTGTTAGAGCAGGTCATCTGCTGGCAGGAAGGTCAGTGGATTGATGCCTGACAGCATGTCCACATGCTGAAGTATCCTTGGGAAAGATACTGCACCCAGAGTTGTCCCTGATGTTTTCAACATACTGTGAGTGTGTGTGTGTGAATGTTAGAAAGCACTTAGGTATTGATTTTGACTTGCAGTACAAAACACTTTGAGCGCTCAAATGAGTAAAAAGGCACTATATAAATACCAGACCATTTAATTAGAAAATTAGTTTTCAGTTGTGTCTCGTGCAAGTTTTACATTCTATTTAACTCTTTGGTTTATGCCCGCCTCACCCAAATGTAATCTCCTGTGTTAATTACATGTAATATTATTTACAGTGTGCATACTGTGTGTTTGCTACGTTTGTTGAATTTCCCTTTATGCTCGCTCTTTGCCTTTGGTGGGGCTATAGCTAGACACAGCCACAACTTATGGGCACTTGCAGTTGTTCTGGTGTTGTGCTAAAAAAATAAATAAATAACAACACAAGCCAGCTTTAATCCCTGACTATGGCTCACGGTTTTGTCTCTTTCATCTCTTTTAAACAACATCTCCAGGAACAGGACTGGCTTTCCCCTTCCGGCTCAAATCATTTTTTGTTTTTGTTTTTTTGCTTGAAAGTGACATGAAATGACTCCAAAAAAAAATCATTAAAGCAAAACTAACGAGCCTGTTTTGAAAATGTAGAAAGTGCAGATATTTGTTTAAAAATGTTCGGAGTAAAGGTAAAAAGCTTTCCGAAAAATAAATACTAAAGTAAAGTACAGATATCTGAAAATTCTACTTAAGTACAGTAACGAAGTATCTGTACTTTGTTACTTCCCACCTCTGCAAATAACAAGCTGTAACATACAATAAAGCATTGAATATAAGCTAAAAATGTCTTTGTGAGAGTAATAAACTAATAACTAATAAACTGTCTCCTGAGTATATCTTTTAAATTCAAAGCACTGTATTTTTGGTGTCTTCTTAGTGTTTTTGTGAAGGTTGTGTTGCAGTGTTTAGATTTTTGGACTTGGTGTTAACGGTTCATATCAAGCGTTACCCTCATAACAGTCTTTGCAGAGGCCAGTCGTTCGATGCTAAACATTAGCGTATAACTGTCTTTTGTTTTATTCTTATATCCCTCTTTTCTATTTCACTGGGAACTCTCTCCAGCTTTAACACACACTCTCCATCTTAACTCGTTCTTGTAACTTAAGAATCTTTTGTTAATGGTAATTTGTTTTGGCAGTCAGAAAGTTTAGGATTTAAAACCGTTAATGATATTTGGCTCTGCTTGCCCGTTTTGAGTTTATATCATCCTCTTTTCTTTTCTGGTCTTTTCAATTTTCAGTTTCCTTACACAGTGAGTCCAACTATTGTGATTAAATTGGTCTATTGAAAGCAACTTTAGGAAAGATAATAGTTGCACACAGTCAGTCTACGGATATAATTATTTTATAGTGAATGTCTTCAGCTACATAAAGTGCGACAGTTCAGTGAAATCTCCTCGTCTTTGCTCAGTGCTGCACTTTACTTTCTTCCATTTCACAGCTGCATGTCTAATCTTTCCTTACTGGTGCTGTATGTAAAATGCAAACGAGCAGAAGCCATAGTGATTCCTGCTAAGGTTACTGCTTAAGTGCTCGCTGCTGGATTTACCAGCATGCAAACCATCCCTTTACACTGTGGCTACTGTAATCTGCAATAAAGGTTACTTCCTGTAAAAAAAAAATATATGAACAGAAGCTTTAAATTTTAGTTTTAAATTACTGTAAATCTGTATCTTTGAAAACATAATTGTTCATGCTGACCTCTCAAGCTGAGTTTCATCTCACAGTTACAGTTGTGCATCTTTAATTAAAGTTTATTCAAACCAGCCTTAAAATGACAGCTGTCTGGACTTGAGTATTTGCTTTAGCTGTTTTGGTCACTGTGGTGCACGGATATATCTAAAACTTAACAACAATCACTGAGAACCACATAGCACATTCACAAAAATCAAAGTCTAAGTGACATTTGGCTTTGCTTGCCCATTTTGAGCTTATATCATCCTCTTTTCTTTTCTGGCCTCAAAGCAACAAACTAAACACAAATGTTGTTTGTTTGTTTTTTAATTGAGCACATCACTACTAAATTAAATTTAAAAATATATATGTAGTGTATGATTGTACAGTATTCAATTGTAAAGGTTGAATACTGTAATTTATTTGTCACAGTGTGTGATCAGCACACCTTTCCTCTTGTTCTCAAAAATATTAGACCCCAGCAGCACTCAATCTTACCTTCTCCCCTCTAAAAAAGGTTAGCAATTAAATGGCAAAAACAGCAGGGGACACTGTGTGTGTACACCTATTTCAGTACATTACAAATGTCTTCCGCTTATTTCAACCGGGGGCCCGATATGGTTCTGATACAAGAGACAAGTGACGAAAAGAGAGGGTCACTTATGGAGGGGAAATAGCTGGTGTTTGACAGGAGGCCTTTCTAAATCCCACACTCATCCATCATAAGTGGCATTTGTGTACTCTGAAGGCCTGATAATAGCCTTTTGCATTTTCACACTGCGCTTTGCCTTTTGGATTTGATCGGGGAGAGAGGGAATGGATGGAAATAGGTGAGGAGGGTGGAATGGGACACACACACACACACACATATAGCAGTTTCATTCGTTCTCTTTATTTTCCAGCCCTCATCATCCCGCTCTCACTCCTTCAAGGCTGCTTCTCCTCTCTTCCCTTCTACATTTTAGGAAAATCACTCTGAATTGGAAAAGGGACCCCGGGGCCACAGGCACAGGGTCCATGTTTCTTTCTTTCTTTCTTTCTTTGGATAATTGACTCCCGTTGCCTGGTAATTCATCGCTTGCATATGCCAGCTAATTCATCAGGAGAAGAGAAGCTGCCGACCTCACAACCTTGCAAGCCCCACAAGCCCACACACCCCGATAGCGCGCGCACACACACACACACACACACACACACACTTCATATCTTAAGAGTTTTTATATCTCACCCCACCACCACCAACACCACCCCATTTTTGCTAAATCGCATATATGCACACAGACAAACACATCACCACCAGGGTGTGAGTTTAGCTCCGTCCGCCTCCTCCACCCGCCCCACAAGAGCCAGCAGCCTGGAATGAGAGGAGGGAACAAGCGGCAAGTTAGTGGATGGAAAACCTGAGATGATAGATGGGGTGCATTGTGGCATTATGAATGAATTATACCTCCCAAATACCTTGAGCAGCACAGACTGTCAGCGTGTATCTATACTAATCTGGGAGAAAATATAGCTGTTTCCACATTAAAGGGGGCCGGCAAAGAGCGAGCCACAGAATTAATTGAGCAATCAGGCCATTAGAGGGAAACATCATACTGAGCCGCGTTTCCTGATGTAGTAACATTTATCACTGCTGACCAGAAATCTGCTTTCCAGGCTGTGTTTCTTTCTTTCTTTTTTTTCCTCCTCTCTTCCTTTCTCTCTCGTTCCCTCTAATGTGGCCCATCTTCAAACAGATTAGGATTATTGTGACAAGACAAAGGTATCTTTTGTCTATTTCCATAGCTGTGTCAGTGGGTGCTGCATTTATCACGGTTGTCACGCAGTCTTAAGGCTTTCAGTTTGCACACCTTGTCCCATTTTTCTCCCAGTGGTGGGTCCATGTTAAATCTGCAAAAAGAAAGTGCACGACTTGGAAATGTCCCCTGATGAATGGTAGGGTGGACTGTCAGGTACATAGGAGGATTTGTTTGCGTTTTCCTCCCTGTTGAGTTTAGTTTTATGTTCATCAGGTGGATCTTAACAAAACATCGTCATGTTTTTTCTTTTCTTTTTTCTTTTTATTGCTCCTGAAATGTGCTTGAATATCTCAACTCTGAAGATGAGATGTTATCTTATCGGTTGTGAGTGCTCAACAATATTTGGAATACCAGATTAATAATGTATTTTCACTGTTGGAAATTTAATACAGCAGATTTCCGAAATGTTTTTTTCCCATCAAACTAGATTAGATTCATATCATTATATTTAACTGTTATATTTAACAATAAATCTCCTATTCTCATATACCATCATCAAATACTTTATGGATCAATGCTGATATTAGAAAATCGTACTAGTGGTTGAAAGTACTTTTTTTAGTCTTCTTCCCAGCATTATTTATCTAAATTTGTGGTTACCGCTGTATATGTTTGTTCACTGTGATATCATGTTGATGAGATAGAGCCAAGCACATGAACTAAATTAAAATATTAACTTATTCCAAGGATACTGAACAATTTCCAGTCAGCAGATTTTACTCGCGGGTCCAAAGTAGCATAGTGTGAGTTGACCCACTGTCATTTTTACATTTCTGTGCATTTATCTGAAAGGTCTGCATATAATTAACACAGCAGAACATCCAGTTTGGAGGACCATTCAATCAAAATACTCAGCTAGTACAGTAATATGAAAACATACTGTGTTCGTCTGTGATAAGGATGATGTAGTCCTGGAAACTTTGATTCGCTGCCTCGTGATCCAACATCTGACATCTATCCCCCTCTGCTGGACAAATCTGAGAACTGCACTAAGCCCATTTCAAGCTGTAGAGTTTTCACTGCTTATGTTGGTGAAATACATATGTAGAATAACTTATACATGTTTTTACCATGACGCACTGTACAGGACACTGACATTAGTTGTTTTTTTTGTTGTTGTTTTTGTTTTTGTTTTTTGTTTTGTTTTGTTTTGGGTTTTTTTTTGGGGGGGGGGGGGGGGGGGGGTGGTTAATATAGAAGTCATTTGAGTACATTGAACTTATTGTCATGTTCCAGATACCAGTTTGATTTTATCAGAGTTTTATGATATGGTGTGCTATTTTTTCAGTCTTCTGTTGTCCAATTTTGGTGACCTTGTGCAAAATGTGGCCTCAGTTTTCTGTTTTAAGCTAACAGGAGTTGTCTTCCGCTTCTATAGTCCACCAAGGTTCAACAGAGGTTCAGAGATGCTCTTCTGCATACCTTTGCTGTAACAAGTTTTTGAGTTCCTCTTGCCATTCTCATTTCACCTCTGACATCAACAAGGTATTTTCACCAAGAGAACTGCTGCTTACTGGACAGTTTCTATTTCTCAGACTATTCTCTGCAAACCCTAGAGATGGTTTTTGATCTGCTGGGATTTTCCCAGCAGATCAAAAACCATCTCTAGGATTTCTAAAATACTCAGAGCAGCCTGTCTGACACCTACAGCCATGTCACATTCAAAGTCATTTAAATAACCTTTCATCCTCATTCTGATGCTCAGGTTGAACTTCAGCAGGTTGTCTGGACCATGTCTACAGGACTAAATGCATTGAGTTGTTGCAATATGATTGGCTGATTAGATAGTTATATTAACAAGCAGTCAAACTGGTACACCTGTGTATGACATCGGTCCCTTTTGTGGTTGATGATATCACAGAAACACTAACAGAAAATGCTTATTTGCTATATTATTGCACCTATTATGAATTTTATCTCATGCTTTTAAGCATACTGCTACAAAACCATTAAAATATTTAACAATTATCAGTATGATTACATTACAATTGCTGTGCTCTAACGATCTGTGGTGATGATGTTGATCTGTGGTTTGACCTCTGATGTACCTTAGCACCAAAAAAGGTTGAAACCAGTATCGAAGTTAGGAGGCAGATATCAGTCATAGATATCAGATATCGTGCTTCATTCTTGGAGATGGTCTTTATGTGTGACAGACAGTGATGGAAGAATGATAGATTTCTTCAGTACAAATTATTTATACTTTTTGACCTTCATGGCTTTGAGCCATTACACTGTAGGTCAGGAAAGCCAATTAGTTTTGTATGTTTCTCCAAATAAAACATGTTTCTAGTAGAGCTGTGCGATATTTCAAATTTTGGTTTGACCAAACCAAGTAAATACAGGGCCAGCATTGCCGATACTTTTATTCTATAAAGGCAGCTTATGGCCGAGCAGTGTGTCATGACTGATGAGTCATTTTTTATTTACACATTGAGAACATATTTTAATGACTGCTAAATCACAGTGATTTTTACTTTCTTACATAATGAGTTAATTCAACAAAACACACCTTTTATCTTTTCATGTATTGTGAAACTGTTCCTGTCTCTGAAGTACTTTGTGTCAGCTTCTGTTGTTTAAATGTGCTACAGGCTATAAATAAAATAGACATGACAATCAACACCAAAAGGTTCAGATATTTTTCAACATGCATGTGTGAAAAAATATCTCTCTATATTTATATATACTGTACTTAGAGGATAGAAACAAAGAATTGATCCTATTGCTACCACTAGTATCGATTTGATATCAATACAAGTACTGGCATTGATTCTATTGATATTTGGATCGACCCCCCAACTCTAGTCTCTAGTTGAGTCTTGTTCATTGGATACACCTGATGTCTTTGTTAAGCAGTAAAGTAGCTTAACCATTTTCTTAATGTGATAAAAAATAATAATAATTGCATCCTTAAATAAAAATAACAGGACAAGAATAAATTTTTAAGCTTGATACTCCAAGCAAAACACATTTAACCATAAAGTAATCGTGGACTATAGTATGTTGAGAAATGTGCAACCTATCCGAGCTGTCACAGAGCGAAGATATTTCCACAGTAATTTTTGTCTGCAGCCACCAAGGGGCAGCATAACACCCCCTACCATCTGCAGAATGGTTTCCTTTAACTTTTTTTTAATATTTTCCATGTGTTGTCCAGGAGTAACTTGCCACTTATCACAATGCGACCACTGTTGTTTAAGCTACCCTGAATATATAACTGTCCAGGTATCAGTAAGTAAGCTATGTACACACTGGTAGACTGTACCAGTGTTGTGTGTATCCTGTATCCAAGTGTCAGAAAACTGCATAAGCTCTTTATCCTGCTCTTGAGAAACCTGGAAATGCTCAGTGGAGGGAGAGAAACTGGGAAACTGTGGTATGAAGAAGCCATCTGATCATCCGCTGTTTGCACAGAGGTGAGTTACTGAGATGTTGAACAATCAAAACACAAGTGCATACAGGATATGGGATATGAATAGCAGCTTTCTTTTATTAATGTAAAGTCTGTATTCAGGATAACAGCAAGGCCAAGATAAGGCTCAAAAAAACGAAGAGTGTGCAAGTAGATGCTGGTCAGGAACATTTAAATGAAACTAGGAATAAAAATGCATTCAGGTAAAATAGTTTTATTTATTTAGGAAATAGATTTTAAACTACACTAATACAAAATACAAAATCACACCAAATTACCCTACTTTAAGTAGCTAATATTGCTAATTCTATCCACAAGGTACTTTAACTTTAGCCACAGACAGGAATGATCTATTGTGTCATTCAGTGGTGCATTTGGGTAACCTCAGTCTCTCACTGAATGTGCTCCTGTGACAGGCCAGCACATCATGGAGTGGGTGTTATTATGTTATGTCATTATATTATATTTAGCTTTATTCAGTGACTAATGGTTTTACTGGGACAGAAAAGAGAAGACTTCCAAATATACTAACTTTTAGAATTCGAAGTATTTATACAGCGCTTTTCACAGACATAAAACTCACAAAGCACTGTTAATGACAATTAAAACACGAATATTAGAATAAAAATTAAAATTAAAAAACATAAATAACAAAGGAAAATTACAACAGAAGGCCTTATTAAACAGAAAGATTTAGCCTACACTGTAAAGTCTAATTAGTTCCCAGAACTTAAAAAAAAAATTTACGCAAACTCATTTCCTGAAAAAACTAAGTAAAGCGTACTTAAGACTAAATTTAGGACAACTTATTTATTGTGAGTATACAGTACTAAAAATTATTTTTCTGAGTGAGCAATACTTAATGTTTATCCACTGACATAAACATTTCTTAATGGGTTAACTTAATCACATTACGTTTTGTCATCCTTGAGCTTAAGCAATTTCTAGTGCAACACTTAATCAATATAAACACAGTATGTAAGTATGATTACAAAATAATAATTAAAAACATTTCTTTTGAGGCAGCAGAAAGTCTTTAACATTGCCACGACTTTCCTTAATTTTAGTAGCAGTGGATGTGGTTTGGAGATGCAATAACCTTCACCCTGCAGGTGACCATCCTCACTGACTGCACCATCTATGAAGGGGAGCTCATCACTCCTGCTGCAAGGAAACAATTATATTCTGCAAGAACACCAACTTGTATTTGCTCTTCTTAAAACATTTTTATAAATTTGCTATAAAACAGATCTCAAGATAGACAATCAAGCTACATTATTACACTGTTACCAAAAACTGTACATGTGATATAAACAATTATGTCATCCACCCATCCATTTTCTTCCACTTATCGGCGGCCGGGTCACAGGGGCAGCATGCCTGGAACATCTCACCTGGGAGACGCCTAAGAGGCATCCTAGTTAGAAGCCCGAACCACCTCAACTGGCTCCTTTTGATGAGTAGCAGTTCTAGTCTGAGCCCCTCTTGAATAATTGAACTTCTCACCCTCTCTCTAAGGGAGAGGCCAGCCACCCTTTGGAGAAAGCTCATTTATGCTGCTTGTATCCACGATCTTGTACTTTTAGTCACTACCCAAAGCTTGTGACCATAGGTGTCGGTAGGGACATGGATCAACCAGTAAATTTTTTCGTCACCACAACGGACTGGTACAGCATCCACATGACTGCAGCTGTGGCCACAATCCATCTGTCAATCTCTTGTTCCCCTCTCCGCTCACTTGTGAACAAGACCCTGAGATACCTAAACTCCTCCACCTGAGCAGCAACGATGCTCCACCTGAGCATCGTTGCTGCTCCTAAATTTCAACATCATTAATATAAATGACACTGAAGATTACAAATATATTGAAAAACCAACGGAAAAGCTAAATTATTTTATTTTCAACTATAATACCAACCCAGATTTTAAACATTTAACAGGATATTAATCTGGTTTATGGGTGTCTTAAATTTGGCTTTGACTTTCACAACAAAACTTGTATCTGAATACAATTTTTAATAAAATAAATACTACTGTTGTTGGTTTGGAAAAGTGATGTAAAGGTGATCTTAGCTACTACTAGATTACTGCATTTAACTACATTTAACCAACCAAAGTTTCTCTGTAATTACATTTTAAATAATAGTGGTCATAGTAAAGTTACACTGACAATCATCTCTTTCCCATTTACAATTAGTCCAAAATGCTGCAGCCAGATTACTGACTGGAACGAAAAAGAGAGATCTGTGTTAGGAGCCATATTTGTGTGTAAAGCCTTTAAAAAGTCTTGCAACTGTATATGTAGTATGCTGTGGCCATATATTCCCTCAAGACCATTAAGGTCTGCTTCTCAGTCACTTCTGATCATCCTGTGGTCATAGCTTATTTCAAAAACTCTGGAATGACATCACTTCTCTGTCAAGCTTTATGAAAAACTGATGTCTAGAACTGTGATTGGAGGATTGGTTGCTTTTAGGTTATTTCATGTAAACATTGTGAAAGTGTGTGGCATAAACCCGTGTATACTATTTTGTTTTACTGTAAAGCACTTTAGTTTTAAATTTGCTTTAGAAAAATAAATATACCTACTTACTTTTAAACTGCTGTAATATCTCAAATATTGGGAAAATTGTAGGCAACCAAATCTAATTTATTCTATTATTTTATTTTATTTATTTATTTATTTACTTATTTCACTTTTGTCTCTTCATGATAAAAGAAAATTCTTACTTTAGAATCAAAGCTTAAATCTAAATGAAACGGGAAGGGATGGGCAGTGCTGTCTTGTGAAGGAACCGTTGCTTTAGTAGCTCAGGTGATGTAAGTGGGTCACAAGAGTCAGCTTGCCTCCACTCGCTGGTCTTTCTCGCGCCAGTCCTTTTTAGATCTCGCGCGCGGTTTCGGTGTGTTTTCGCACGCTCTACTGTCGACCAATCAGAGGGCAGCTTTCCTAAGCGGCGTCCCGTTGCCATGCAGTTGTCCTGAGGTCCGCTGTGTCCTGTGCGGGAGTGAGGGTGAGTTCTGCAGCAGATTTTTCACACTTTATTTCATTAAACACTCGCTTTCAGTGATGAAGTTTCAAACTCGGTGTGCTGTTTCGTGTCGGGCTGCTCTAACGTTGCTTTACGTCATTGTATCATCATAAAATCATACCTGTGTTGGACAAGGTTTGGCTTCAGTAGTGGGTCACCGGCAACATTAAGGCTAAAGCTTTGTGCATACATACATACATAGCTGCAGCCAGGTTAGTGAGGAAATATGAGTGAATAGTAGTTTTGTGTAATTGTTGGGAGGTCAGCAGACAGCTGTAGTTGCGGTAGTAACCCGACAGGAGACAGACACGCCTGCTGTCCCGTGTGTCCAATCCCACAGCAGGAGAATTAGCATACCACCAATAGTGAGAGTCGGGCTTTCTCTCGGACTCTTATAATGTGAAGTTGCCAGATTTATCTCTCAGTTGCAGCACAGTGGAGTAAAGATAAAAAGTGTGTCAAGTCGAGAAGACACTAGGATACCTCACCAGCACTGTACTGTTTGCGCTAAAGGTGGATTTGGATTTTATGTACAACATGACATTTGAGGAACTAAGTGGGGATTACTCTCAGGAAAGGTAAATAATTTGGATTATTTGTATTTTAAAGCTTGCTGTGGTTTATGTGCAGCTAATCGCATGCATTAATTAGATAAGTGCACGATAAAGATAAATCCAGGTTTGTGGGGGGTTTTGCCTGTAGCTGCTGTGTGGACGGTGTTTCTCAGCGAGCTGTCGGTGCTACAGTCCGGTGTTTTTTCAGTTAACCGCTCCGGTCGCGAGCCCCGGTCTCCACTTAGCTAACGTAGCTGCTGCTGTGTGCTTTTAGGTGACCGAAAAACACCAGACTTCTCACAGGAGAGCTAATTAAAGCTAGTCAAAGGGACTCAAACCGCAAAACTGACAAGAGTTAGCTTGTTTTTTGTGGTTAAACAAACTTTGCACGGCTGTCAGTTGTGCTCGAAGTCAGGGAATACCGGCTGGTTAGCTAGGAGTCCGGTTAGCTAACGCTACCCAGACAGAGTACGGTGGGAGGTTTTTTGTGTGTTTGTGTGTGTGTGTTAAAACTGCTGTTGCAACGTTTGTTAAAGTCGAACTGTGTGTTGCAGAATGGACACGGTGGCCAAAGCTTTGGAGGAAGTCCTCACCTCTGCGCTGCCACAGGGAGGCATTACAGTCGGCGTCTACGAGGCTGCCAAGTCGCTCAATGTGTAAGTGCAACGTAGCTGTCCTGAAGTTTGCAACAAGTTGCCCCTGTGTGAAAGCAGCCCATGCAGCATGTACATGCATGAGCTCATAGACTAACAGCGCCTCTCTCTCTTTTCTACAGAGACCCTGATAATGTGGTTTTGTGCGTCCTGGCTGCAGATGAAGAGGACGTTAAAGACGTGGCCCTGCAGATCCACTTTACTCTCATTCAGGCTTTTTGCTGCGAGAATGACATCAACATCCTGAAAGTCAACAACACCAGGCGCCTGGCACAAATATTGGGTGGTGGGGGAGGTGGAAAACAGAGCGGGGGAGAACCTTTGGACCTCCACTGTGTCCTTGTCACTGTAAGTGTCTCTTCCTCTATCTATGTGGTTTTATAGCTAAAACCATAAGAATTTTGTGCACATGCCTGAAACTCTTACTCACATGGGGAACTTGTCAGTACTTGTTCTTGTGAATTTAGTAAACATGAATATGACTCCTCCCTCATGACTTCTGAGGAATCACGGTGGAGGAAAATACCTTGAATCTACCAGCACATACAGGAACTATCTGTACCTTGAAGTAAACAAATGAACAGGCATTTACATTTACTTTCGTTCATATATATTTTTAGAGCCCACATTCTACATCATGGAAGGACCCAGCTCTGAGCAAACTGAGCAGATTCTGCAGAGAGAGCCGCTGCATGGACCAGTGGGTACCCATCATCAACTTGCCTGAACGATGAACTAACCAGCGACAAAAATGTGTCCAGAGACGAATTTTATCTGCACACAAAGAGAGGCGTGAACCCTGATGGACACAGATTACCATCCAAAGATCAAATTCCAAAGCACTGCTGATTTGGGGGGGAAGAAAATTCCTGGAAGAAAAGAGGGGGAAAAAAAAACCTTGCTGTCTGTATGACATGATGTGTTTAAAGGATGAGGAGGAAAAAAGCAGGGGGTTGGATTTTCACAGGACTGTTTGGAGTTGCGTCTGTCAGCCTTGGCAATCGAGATGAGACGGCGAGGCTCTTGTATCATCACAAGGTGGAAATGGCATGCTTTTTTTTTTTTTTTTTTTTTTTTTTTTTTTTTTTTCCCTTCTCCTTCTTCTTTTCTTTCTTTAAATGTGACACTGGCTGGACACAGTACAGACGGATACTATCATGTGTTTGTTTGGTAAAGGACTCTGTGACGGAGAAGTCAGAAAAGTGTGGGGAAACCAGAACGTGGAGCCGTTGAGTGGACCAAGGCCTCGGCCTCTCTCTGCAGAAACAAAGCACTCGTTGAAACACTGGACCTACTGCAGTTTCACTTGTTTGATTAAAAACTGTTAATGTTCACTTTGCTGTTGTGATAATTTATATTTTAAAAAAGAGAGAAAAAAAGGGAAGGGCTACACATCCAGTGAAGACATTCTGTGTATCTAGTGTTTCTAATACCAGCTGGCTTCTTGCCACAAGTGAAATAGTTCCTTTGTTACAATTTAAATTATTTCTAATTATATTTAAGCGTATTTATGTTTCTTTTTTCTTTTTTTATATATATAAAAATATTTGTAATATCTGAATACGAGACACTTATCTGTATTGGTGTCAATAAAAGTATTTTGTTTTTGGAACAAGAACTGCGTTTGTTGATCTCTCCTTTGCATTTCTGGAAATTTTAGCAAAGCCGAGCTGAAATGGGACCTTTAGCAAGTGGATCACAGGGGTCATGTTGGCCTCAGTGCCATCTCTGAGCTGAAGAGAACAATAATCCTCGCAGCTCTCTCTGCTCCAGCTTCTGCCTCGGTCAGCAGGACCTTGCTCATTCATCCAAACAGGTTCCCGTGTCACCAATATTCTGATTTGTTGTTGGCAGTTTGCATTTTCACTAGCTGACTTCCTAATGGGGGGGGGATCACATACCACACCATCTAAAAAAATTAAATAAAATATTGAGAACTATTACAGGTCTCTTGAGGGTTTGCTCAGAATAGGCTGGCTTCTTCCTTCAGGACCAATAATGTGCAGAGAGTCCTTACTGGAATACAGGAGTGGAAAAAAACTTGGAGCGTATTCTAAACAAGGTTTTGGCACGCAACCTTGTGCAAGATGATCTGGAGCGCTCCTGCCACCCCCTCACCCTTTCCCTTCCCAGCTATGTCACATGCAGGTGATCTCTCTGGAGTTGAGTTTCGATGATGTCACAGGGCTGGAGTCAGGCGGGCAATCCCCTTCTAAAAGTGCACAGTCATAATCACGAGAAGGGCAGAAGCCTGTCCTTGAGTTGCACAATCCAGTTCAGCCTCTGTGTGAATTATTTACTGCTGCTCAACTTGACTGGCTTGCTTCTCTGTAGTCAGAGTGAATTTACTAATTTTTTGCCAGTTTGGTGGGTTTTGTGCTCTGCTTAAATCTCACAGTTTGAGCTGCATATAGCAGAGGACTGGACTTGAAAACAAAACCCAGTGCCTCAGTAATGCTTCAGCTGGTCTCTGTTTTTACTACATCACCCAGAAGCCTCCACTGCACTCAGAAATGCAAAGTGCACTTAAAGCCACTCCTAAGTGCTACCTAGATCAGAATGTTCCCCTGCCCTAGAAAATTTCCCACAGGCCCTGTGGTTTTACAGTTTTAGCTGGCACCGTGTGAAAGGTCGCCCGGCTTGTGACTGCAGGGAGTGACGCTGACTGATGTAACGTGGCATCTCTGTGATGGAAAGAGAAAGGTTATTTTAAGATGTGAGCAGCGGAGGGCTGATGTAAGCCCTGTAATACCACTTTTGACTTCCTTTGAAGTTTATGCTGGATGTTTTTCCCTTTTCGTGATCGGCACCTGGTGGTCGTGTGCTACTGCAGGGAAAAGTTCACTGTTGTTTAAACACAGAGCAAAGTTCAGTTAGCTGCTGAGTCACTCTGAACCTCGAATATTTGGCTTGTGCTGATGTAACCTAATATCCTGAGGCAGTAATATAATGAATTGAGATTTGAACGTACTGTGCGCTGTCAAGATCAATTATCATTTTAATAGGTGCATCTAGCCAAAAATCAGTGCTGTTTAACCCAGACTCAGAGAGGTGTTGGTTCTTCTTTATGGCTATGTAAGGCTTTTTGATTAGGCTGCTGAGATGCTATCCTAATGGAAAACAAATTAATATCAACAAGAGGAATGTAATTAATGGACACACCTGTCACAACAATACATATCAGCTGCACAACCGTATGAATATGACCCGTGACACACTTATCAGCACTGTTTAAACATTGCAGGGATGTTGCACAAGACTTGATTTACTCCAGCCAGTAAAGTGCTGTCCTGCTCTAAGGATTTTGCGTCACAGGGGGACGGCTATCTCCTCGAGATGAAGTGTCAGAATATAGACAGGCATGGACGATTACACCCTAAGGTATTTAGGAGTTGTTTCACTAACTGTGTGGGCTCGTGGAGCTTTTAAGCTGGTGGGTGCATGACAGCCAGAGCAACAAGTGAATCGGAAAAATTAGGTCACATCTATGGAAATGGTAAATATTGATAAGGTACATTTCACCAGTCGCACCTGTCAAATTTCATGCTAGTTTGGAGTTTCCCTTATGTTTCATGAGCTCAGCTATAAGCAGTGGTGGAAACTTACATGACAGTCCCAGTTTAAACGTGGTTTTCAAAATAAAAGCCACAGAGAGTTCTAGAAATGTAACAGATGCTTTTTATTTTCAAAAATAAAAGCCTTCTATTTCAGTTTTCCAATGTTTTGTTATATAACTTTAAATGCCATCTCAATCCATCTTTTTTAGCGAAAAAACTGTGCAGCTTTTATAGTAGCAACAACCCCACCATAATATTTCCAGAAATTGCATACTCTAAATCACTAAAACTAATAGATCGCATCAGGAGTTTCAGCATCATCATTTTTATTGTCACATGGGGCCCTCATGAAAGTTCCTGCAGAGTTTTACACAGCTTTGGTGTCAGTATGCTGAATCATACTGACTGAGAATGCCTATTAGTTTATAAGGGCATGCAGGGCCTTTAATCATGTTTGTATATTCTAATCTTATCATTGTTAAAGAAACTGAAGCTGTTATATAAATGAAGCCAATTAGAAGTTTCTGAAATGTTCCAAAGTAGGAGTGTTGATAACACGAATAAAAAAGTGACTGACATACAGGCAGCACTAGCGTGAAAGTACTCTATTATTTGCAGCACTGTTTATGGGTGAGTTGTGCATTACATATTGTAACTCAAACAGGAAAAGTACAGATTAGCTGGCAATGGAGAGATAAACATGCAGCTGGGACTACCAGAGGAACTGAGGTGCAACTGCACTCCACACCCTCCATCATCCAGCCTCACCCTGCCCTTCCTCTCCCACACATCAGCACATTCCTACACACTGACACTGTAACTGCCAGGACAGATTTTCATAGTGGGGTACATGGTCAGTGAGCTACCCTGCCAGCCGCTGCCCCCCCCCCCCCCACTCCCAACTCTCACATTGCTGCACAATGACAAACTGGGATTACTGCAGTGGCCTTCAGGGTCATTCATGCCTACAGATGTCTGTAAAACATCTTTAATGGATGCTTTTACATGCCACCCCACCAACAAGTTTTTAATCTTATCATAGCTTTGTCAACTTGAAATGGGCCTGTTTTTATTTGTCATATGTGTAATGTTACAATGGCAGATGCTAACTGTAATAAGGTCAGGCTTCAGAGTCCAATGGTCATCTCAAGCACACAACCCTGGCTGTAAGTACATAAGCCTCTGCCACTTTCTGTTTGTTTTGTTTATGAGGGCCAGCCAATCAGAGGAAAGCCCACTAATTTTTTTTTTTTGTAAAAAAGCACTATTTTCAGCTGCAAATCTGCAAAGGTACTTTAGTAGAGTCGGTTAATAAAAACATGGAGTTAGAAATGAAAACAGGTCCCCTCTAAAGTTTCAATTACAAGTCTCTATTTTTAATAGTCTGTACAATACTAACGACGCTCATGTTTCCTGCAGTGACATTTGATCTCTGAGGGACGAGCACCGTGAGAAAACAAGAGGAGAGTTTCGCCTGTGTAGCTTTTGAACAATAAATAATAGGTGACATTGTTTTGGGTTTTTTTTTCATCACTACGTGGCTGTATGTGTGAGAACTGTCACATCCAACCCTGTATTTCTGCAGTTGTTACAATAGCTGACAATATGCCATTCCTGTATGATCTTCCCATTGTGTGGAGCAGAAAACGTAAAAAGCTCTGTACCCACCAGCTGCCATGAAACAAGGTCAGAGAGACCCAAGAGGCCACCAGCAGAGAAGAAAAACAGACTCTCAGGCTAAGCAGGCTGTGTCCCAAAATAGTTACTATCCAAGAGTGGTGAAAATCAGAGTGTTGCACTTTCTATATTTAGCTTTGCACATGGTTTTTAAACTGCCCTGGTGAGAGGCCCGAGGTCTCTTCTCTCCCAAGTAAGAAATACATACATGTCTAATGAGAGGAAGTAGCCCCAGATAACACTATGGCAAGGCTATGCAGCACAGCACGTTTTTATTGAGATATTAGTACAGTATTGGACTGTAGGAATGCTTCACTTTATTAATTTCAGTTAAGTCTTCATACAAATGTTGGAATATTAATAAAGACAGTTATCAAAATGCAGATTTTGACAATTAAATTAATCTATAAATGGTACAATAAGGCTGTTACAGAGTCACTGTGAATGGACAGAAATTAGGACATGGCAGTGGTCATCAGAATTTTTTCCTTAGGAGGCATACAGGACTCGTTTATTGCAAGTAAGAAGAACTGACAGCTTAGACAAAAATCATAAAAAAATAACAATACCATTGATAGTAACACTAGATCTTGCTGATTTGAAGACCTGAAAGTACCCTTTGGAGAAGGCAACAATACCAAAACTGCTGAAAAGCGGAGCACCTGGTAAGTGAAACACAATTTTAACAAGTTCTGCTCGTGACATGTAGACAAAACCCGATGGCACAATATTGTTACAAATCACTTTCATCCCACAGATAAAAATTGATAGAAACATCCTTAAAGAAAGTACTCCCAAGTTAGAATGTTCTTCATCATA
Source organism: Pelmatolapia mariae (assembly GCF_036321145.2). Classification (NCBI taxonomy): domain Eukaryota; kingdom Metazoa; phylum Chordata; class Actinopteri; order Cichliformes; family Cichlidae; genus Pelmatolapia; species Pelmatolapia mariae. Next base: position 11,501,424 of record NC_086243.1, on the reverse strand, counting down.
CAAGGCAAACATAAGTAAGGCTTTAGAGTGAAGAAGATTTGAATTAATACTATCTATTCTGTCTTTTTTTTTCTTTTTTTTTTCTTCTTGTAAAATTCACCATAGCAGATATTTTTCTCCCAGCAAATCACAACATACAGCACATGCCAGACCGACACCCTCCATCCCCACAAACACAAAAGTGGAAAACTAGAGCAGTTTTAAGAGAATGGTTTAAAAAAAATAAAAAATAAAAATAAATCAATGCACACACATTACGCCCACCTGGTACCAAAACACTTAAAGATAATGATGTGCACGTTCACTTGACTAAGACACTTGTGATGAGCGAGCAGGCGGGGCTGACACTGAGTAAAGATCGCTAGCACGTTTTGTCGTGAGCATCCTAAAAATAACGTACCGCAGAAAGTTTTTACAAAGGACGGCTAAAACAGTCAAATTCAGACACCATTAAAAATATTTTTAATATGCAGTGTCATTGGTTTTCTTGGTCCCGAGGTTTTCATTACAGTGTTGCTTCATGTAAATCTGAATCTGAGCACTGATTATCTTTGACCAAAGGTGTTTATATGGAATGAATATCAACATGACGGTTCATTAAATCAGCTAAAGGAAACACTATACAAGGTAATTATACTGCAAGGAGATTTTACACTATCAGATTACAGCTGTAGTACCAGAGAGGAACAGACTGAACTGAGCTGGATGCAGATTATGCAGAAGCAGCTGGGGGCTGCTGCAGCTGGGATGGGTTGTAAAATACTTTGCGTTACTGGAATTTAACACTAAGTGTTACTGCTCCAATCCAAAATACATCACGGTAACATCTGAGCAGAACCCGCCCCTGAATTTAGTGATCCAAACCGTACAATACCGGTGGCACCTCTTTCTGAAGCTCTCACTGTTCTCCTTGGATGACACACTTTAAAGGGCAGGAGGGACACTTTGGCTGCATGAACCCATTTAAGGCAAACCAGGGAGACGAGTAACAGTCGCTGCCCACCGGAGATGACGCTGTGCACATATCAGGAAAGACCAAAATCCATCACTGAGGATTGCAAGTGCTGTTGGGACATTTCAACAAGGACATCTGCTTTGATATTACGTACTTGGAGGCAAAGTTTTGTTAGTGGTTAGAGCTCAAACTGAATAATGGGTCAATATTTTCAGTGAATAATACAGGGCTGCTGGAACAGGCACACAACACATGGTTTCTGAACACATGGTAATGATTCGATCCCAGTCCACTCCTCCAATTTCTCCCAACACAAAGAAATACAGGAACATTAATAAGCCAAAACAAACAAACAAACAAAAGAAAAAAAAACAGATAAAGGCTAGGTGACATCCACTACAATATAGTGCAGGGTTTTTTTTCCTTGAAGGGGTTGTCTGAAGCAGGGATGCCCGTAAGGAGAGGGTCATTTCTGGCGTGTTCGGTGCAGTAGTTCATAAGGTCTGCAGAGGCCTTGGATACCTGTGGAAACAATAAAAAATAAATAAATAAAAAAACCCATCACATATGAATGGAGAGAGCTTTTAATGGATGTCTTTGTTGCAATGCGTAAGCACACAAAGTCAATCCATTTGTAAACACAACACATATTTATGTACTGCTCAACAATTATATGTTATAAAGCTTTGGATCTTTAGACTGGTTTTAGAGTGCTGCATCACATCTATTTGAGATGAACATGTGAAATAAGGATATCCTTAAAAACTCTAAGCACATCGTGTCTCTGCCAGGTTTGATGGAGTAAAGACTCTGAAAAGGGAATACAAATTACTAAACAAATTGTGGTCACGACAGGCCACAAAGTGTCTCAAATTCATGAGTTATCATCCAATGCTACTGCTTGTGTAGAAGCAACAACTTTTAAGAGAAGCAATCATGTGATTGGCTGGATAATCCCATGTACACACCTCACATTTGACCAAAAACAAGAATTTTTCCCTCACACTCCACTGATATGTTATTCTGCAGAATAGAAACTTTGTAATGTGTATTTTATTTGTTAAGGTATCTCATAACATTGAACATGAGCAGTTCACTACACTTTGAGCCATTAATTCACTTTAATTTTATTTATATAGTGACAAATCATATGTAAAGAGAACATTACACCCCCCAGAGCAAGCACCCCTGGACCATATGTTGTTGGTGGAACAGATACATAACATAGAACAGGAGAGGTGGCTTGAAGGATGCACTGTACCTTTATCCTCTCAATGCTCGCCTCTATTCTCAGCTGGTGCACCGTCCGTCGGGCATGGGCGATGTTATTGGAAGGGTGAAGCTTTGAAGACATCCTGGGCGATGCAACACTGTAAGGAAGAATGGAAGAGGACTGGATGAGGAGGAAGAAACAGATAAAGAATACCAATATGTTTTTGGTAAGATCGCACTGATGTAAGAGGCTTTTAAAATCTACTTTTGTTTTCAGTTCCTGCACTTCTATCGAAATGATGATTCCAGTCACTTGGCACTGAACGTGTCTCAGGTGTTTATCACAAGCTATTAAATGATTTGACCTTTTGTAATGCAGGTAATGTGTTGCATACCAACAGCTCTATAGAACACAGACAGGCCAAACATCCACATTTCCTTTGAAATATGCAAATTCTTTTTGTTTTGCCAGTGCATACTTGCAGCAAAAGTGTGTGAGCTGCACACACTCTGCTAACTAAGACAGTTAATGAAGATCAGAAAATGCATGATGTGCGTGTTTGCACCAAAGGCTACAAGGAGTTCACAGAGTTTTTCTGATAATCATTAACACACAGAGCGAACAAGCCCGGACATAATTCGCAATCCAGCTCCGATGTCGCTCTTGTGCTCTCTTGCTTCCTTTTATTGCCACGTGTCTGTGTTTCCCATAAAAACAGACTTATTTCCTGTAACATCTTTGCATAACACACAAATGCCTTCTTGTGACACACCTTGCTTTGACCAAAACCTTTCTCAGCAGAGAACAGGAAGCCTAAAGTACAGCTTCTCAGAAGTTTGTGTCGAAAGTTTGTGCAAACTGTGACGTTTAATTTAAATTAACAAACAGTGTGCGTGAAATATATAAATCAATCAACCTGTATGCAGTTACAAAAAGGCAATGCTTATTCATTCAGGCCTTTCAAAAGTTGCCTTAGAGCGTATTTTTGGTTTTTATACTCTAGTTTTAGCTAAATACCTACAGGGCTCTATTTTCTGCTTTGCAGAGATACCCTGGTGTTAAAGCACAATCTTTACTGATTTAGAAACATGCAAACAGAAAAATACAAACAAGTATATTATTATTACTATTACTACTGTGTTTATGTTTTGGTGCACAAATGCTCCAATTACTGCATCCGCTCTGAATGGGCACAGGATTGTGTAATGAGGCCTTGGTCACAATAACTGTAAATGATACAGGAAGGTGCTGTAAACGAGACACACATGAACTTGCAACAGCCACAGACAGTCCTAAAGCCAGTTCTAGTCCAATGCAAACATATTACAGAAAATGTTTATTTTGTTAGACCCTGTCTGCAGGATGTAGTCAGTCCAGACAGCGTCTGATGCTGTAGCCAAATCACACTGCTTTTCATTTCAAGAACAAAGAGCGAGGGAGGAATAAAGACAAAAAACGGACACGTGAAGGGACAGAAGAGTTCTCCTGGGAAGTGCCTGATTGGAGTTTTATTTCCATCCAATGACAAGTAAAGACTTCAAAAGAGCGAGTTCGAGAGATGACTCAAAGTGCTGAAATGTTATTGATATCTTGTGAGACATCAAAGAGTCTTGCGTCACAATCTGAGAGGGTAGAGACATCCTCATCTTCCTCATAAAGGCGAGCCACCAAAAGGTGAAGAGGACAAAAAAATCCTTTTATCTAAACATGCTGAGTCAAAGTCTTTGTTTTTTTCTTCTTTTCAATGTGTGGAGGAATTTTGTGCAAGGGACATGCCCAGGCTTAGATTTTTTTTTCTTTTATTATTATACTGAAAGAAGCAAAGATTTTTCTTCAGGCATTTTGATCCTCACTTCTTGACCCTAAAAATCTCCACAGGTATAAAGTTCCAGACTGCACTTTTACTTCACCTGCTCCAGATGGGCTAGCATTTTCCTGCTTCCAGATAAAATATTCTGGTATCTTGGCACTATCAAGCAAAACCGATTGCATAGTGCAATATGCAAACACGGTCCAACAACTGCTGATCAAGTACTACAAAGAAATACTGCGATAGCATGAGAAATGCAAACAAGCTTCACACGGCAGGTCTGAAGTTAAAAAAAAAAAAAAACTTGGACTGTTCCTTTCTCTCAAAACCTCTTCCTGCAGAGAGGCTAATCATCCATGTCTTGAGTTAAAGACTGCTATTTCAGGTTCAGCAGCAATTACACATTCTGCAAAAGAGAATAAAAGGGCTCTTAATCACAGATCAGAGGTGCAAGTAAAACCAAAGCAGATTTAAAAAGGTACCACGTTTTATTTTGCTGCCAGCGTGATTCAGACAAATTAATTTAAAGGGTTTAAAGGGAGATTTATTCTGAAATTTTACCAAGTTTTTCTCTTTTCTGTATAAATTATGCTGTGCTATGTTAAGTGATCGTAACTTCTCACTTTTCTATGTGCACACTGTGTCTTAAATAAGAAAACTTGCATCGTTTTGCTCACAAGTATGCAGTCATTCAGGTGTGTTTTAAAGATATTTCCAGGATTGGACGTCCTAGCTAATTCACCCCAAGATCAGAAGAACTGCAAACAACCCAAGAGCTAAATCTCAAATTCCAAAGTCTATGTCTGAACACACCACAAGACTTCTAAATGATGTCCTTCCGATGTACAGAGTGGAGATCCTTGGCCATAATGTTTGGCCATAATGCATGCTGTGTTTGGTGAAAACCATCAGGACAAATAACTCCTCCCAGCTGTCAAGCACGGTGGTGGAGGCATAATGATTTGTGCTTGTTTTGCAGGCACAGATCCTGGGCACCTTGAGGTCGACCATGAACTCCTGTCCATCACAGTAGTTTACAGAAAAATATGCATAACGACACAAAAGGATATCTGTGTAGCTTCTCAGTCATCCAGGTCATGGTAATCTAAGGAGCTTGGAAAGAAAAGAACAGCTCCTTAGAGCATCTTCAGAACTGAAGAAGCTTATCAGATGAAAGGTGAAATGTCTTCAAGAAACTTAAAGAAGTCCAGTTGCTTTTCTTTTCAAGCTTCAAGATTACACAAAAGGATACAAAAAAAACAATTATACAATTTTTCTGTAATGTTATATCTGTCTCATAGAAAAGATAGCACCTAGATTCGTTGGCCTAATGAAAGATGTCGACTATAAAAATTTGTTGACACAGAATTTTATTGTCGACACATCATATCACGTAAATGTGTTTTTGTAACTGCAATACACTGCAGGAAACTATGCGGGCAACTATGTGCCTATATTGTCTGCCAAGGCTGCACTCAATGCTAACGAAGAAGAACGTGGCGCAAACAGCAAAACAGGAGGACTGAAGAAAATGGAAATGGAGATTTAAAAAAATTGGAAGCATTTCACAGAAAGTAAAGTTAAATGCAGACTGTACAACGTGTAGCTTTGCTTCCACAACAGCACTACTGCAGCACATGAGCATTTAAAACGCCAGCACCCTGGAGCTGTGATGTCAACTCTGAATGGGTCAGTTTTAGGAAATTACACTATCTGAGAAACTATGATATACAACCAAATTTGTGATTAGTAACGGTCTTTTCTAATTCTGTTTTGTTCTGTTTCACTAGTACTAGGCACAGGCGTGAAGATGAGTTCGTCCTTTAATGAGGCTCATGCACCTCTCAAATGGCTGAAGTCATGACAGAGAGCGACTTTTGATTGTTATCAGCAGCTGGGAACATCATCTCAAAAATAAGAGAAAGCCCCACTGCAGAGCTTGTCCACTGCAACTGTGAACTCATGAACTGAATCATCTGTAAACTTTGGTAACTTGTTATTTTGGACTGGAAACTAAATCTTTTGGATGTGAAAATTTATTTGAACCTATGGACAGAAGCCATTTTAGTTTCCTATTTTTAGCTGGCTTTTTTGTTGTTGTTGTTTAAATACTACTAGCACTTTAATTTGTATTACTTAATACACTGATTATTTTAAAATTAATTTCCTGAGTCGTTATTTTAATTTGCTGTAGGACAAGACAACGCGGTGATTCACAGGTGGAAGGAATAAGATGGGGAGAGGTACCTGGAGCTGGAAGAAGAGATCTGCTAACAGGAAGTGGAGATAAGAGTTATTGAAATAATCGTTGCGTAATCAAATAATCAAAGAAAAACTTGCAGATTAGTCAACTACCAAAGTAATCTTTACTTGCAGGCCTAATACCAACCCATTATTTAAATATTAGTTGCTGTCAATAACCCTCAAGTGTATTAAGTATTTAGACTGAGACACTTTTTACAGCTTTGGCTCTCCACATCTGAAGCCTGGCATGTGAAGGGAACTAAAGAGACCTCCACGAATGTTATTTAAGATGAAATTAAGACCGAATTGAAAGTTTACTACTTTGTGGTGATCATTTTAATCAGCATGTGCGGTAGAAGGAAGAGGCAGGACTCCCATTGGGACTCAGAAGTGATTTCTGTAGGTAAAATGAGTCAAACAGTGCAGCCCCTGTGATGTGATGCCAGCTACCACCAGCAGCAGCCTGGCTGAAACTCTATGGGAGAGCACTGTGAGCATGAGTGTGTGGCATTAACCACCACCATGTACATACAGAAGCTGGGCAAAAAAAAATTACCTTCAAGGATCAGAAAAAGACCACCTCCTTTACAGCACAATGCACACACACATGCATACAAGCAGGCAGGACCACCTACTGCACAGAGCAGCATGGGCCCGCCACTCTGCTGTATCTTACACACACAAACCTACCCGCACACATGCCATTCATTAGCACGGTGTTCAAAGTGCCAAGAACAGGGAACCATTATGAGTCAATGCTATTAACAGCAACACTCAGAGATGAAAAACTGTGTGTGTCTCACACTATTACTACACTGCAGCTTAAACCCAAAAAAAACCTCTTAAAATCGGCTGACGAATACAAATAACATACATTAAAGGCTAAAAGAAGAGTCAGTCTGTGTGGTCTCTTCAGTGAGTATCTCGGGCTTTTTAGATTGGAGCAGCTTTTGTAATAAAGTAACACTGCTTTAGGGCTTAAGTATTGCCAGCTGTACTTCACACTTTAACTGACATGAGGTGATGAGAGGCAGGCAAGGATCAGCCTTTTACGCATGGAAAGCTCTACATTTAGTTGACCCAAAAATGACAGATTGGTAATTGCGGACTGCGTTCTTCTGCAGATACACCAACTGGTACTGTCTTCGGTAAATCATCGGTAGGACCTTTTCAGAATGGGTGTTATTATTTGGGTTGTGGAGGAGCTCTAGGAAAAAATGTCACAGTAACCTAAATGTTCAAAAAGCTTGGATTAACTCACTCCTGCGCGCATGCAAATTTGATGCAAAAAACGAGTGCTCACAAAAAGAAACTCTAAATAAAATGCAGACATAAAAATACAGAGCTAAGCAAACCCATGCAGGCCAGGCCATCTGAGCATGGAGTTTATAACATAGCGGTGAGAATATAGTAAAAGACTTGGAGGCAACTATGTCTTTGATGATTGAGAATGGATGTTTGTAGTGAAGGCTTTTGAGGTCCTTTTAAAGTCAAAATCCTTCAAATTTTTATCAAAGCAAGCTCAGCTTTCTGACGCCACTCCTGCAGCCACAGTGATCCATTGACTTTACATTCAGTAACTGCAACTGCTCAGAGTAGATGTTTTACCATGGGCAGATTCGACCTTCACAATACCTCCTGTATTTTTAGTCTCTGCTGATGCTAACAGAACATTTCATTCTGACACAGGGAAACACATTTTATAAATGATTTTTTTTCCTGCAAGTACAGAACATGAAGGACATTACTGAACTGTCAAATGAAGAGCTGCAACCTAATCTCAAGTAAGGAAACAAATTGTACTGTGTCTTGCTGCCGTGTGGGAGCTACTTGTTTGTTAAATCAGATCGATCCTGCAATTACTTCTTCACTCATGCAACAATTTTTACTAAAGAAAAAAGAAAAGCATAGACCATGCGCTCTGATGTTGTGTTTCTGACAAATTGGCTGCACGACGAGTGCTTTCTGCAGTATTAAACTACATCTGCTGACATTATGCATGTGCAAGCTGCACATACATGATTATGCACAAGAGCCTTTTTTTTATCTGCAAAAATATAAATCACATTTGATAGGTGATTATTTTAAAAATACTTGAAAATCTACTGTCCAGACTGTAAATGTTAGTGCTTTTCCAAATAAAGCAGTGAATTGTGAAAATGCAACATACAGACAGATGTCTGCAGCTTTGAAAAGAGTTTAAAGCCCAGGACTCCAGCCACACGTCATTATACTAGCTGTTCCCCTTTCCATACACACACACACACGCACTTAATCGTGCTATCTTTCTCAACTACAACCTTCCCCCTGCCAGCAGGAGTTTCCTACTCTGCAGGCAAAGCTAAAAGTAGCTCTCTCATACTTTGTGCTGCAACTCAGCACTTTTCCAGCTGAGTGAAAAACCGTCTCCTGCTGTACCTAAAACATGTCCCTCAGAGCTACTCTGCAGCCTGCTTTACTATAAACACTGCCCTGTTCTCATAAGGTAACAGTGCTTATCAACCTTACTAATACTCAGTCATCAGTCCTGATGCTGAGTAAAGCGTGATTGTGTTTATAAACTAGAAGGGAGACTCTGGCTGCAGAGTTTCTCAGTCTGTGAAAAAGAAGGGGTGAGGCACAACACAGACGTGGCGAGCTTATACTTGTTTTATACTGTGAGAACCACAAGCCTGACATCACTACTTTCCCACCAGAAAAAAGAAAGAGGTACTTATTAGGCTCTGGTTTGTCTGTCAGCTGCTGTTTGGCGGTTACAACAGCAATGATTTTGTCTGCCAAAGAGACAATAGAGACTTGGGACCTTTAACACAATTTATGCAAATTAACTGCACAACAAACTTCTTCTTCAGAAATGCTCATTAGTATTACTGTGTTACTGTAACATTTTGCAGGCCCTGACAACACACAATTTTGCCATTCTTGATAAGACTTGTTATCATACGCAACAGCTGGTACACGAGCACCAGGGCATCTGCCATCCTTATTTATGAGCTTTGTTGAAACAACTCATTGAGTCAGCAAGTCGCTTAGCAGAAATGTTCATTAATAATTTAGCATCGCAAGCTTAGGGTTAGGCAACTTTTTAGCCACATGCTAATGTAAAACATTTTATTTAAAAAAAGAAAAAGCTTCCTTTGTCATTGAGTTTCATACATTCAATTGTGCCCAACATATTAATTTTTTATAAGCTCTCCATTTGTGTATGCCAAATGGTTGAAAACTACACTTCCTATAAGGCCATATTCAGTTTGCCTCTCAAAGACACCCATGTTAAAATGCCCAACTCTACGGCAGAATTAAACATGTTTACAGTTTGGTATTAAGAAAGGTTTCTTTTCTTTCCCTCCTTTATTACAACTGCATGAGACTGAATTTACCTATAATTCACCTGTTGAAATTATATAAAAGGCATAAACGTATTATGGGATGCATTAATAGAGACTTTGCATGACAAGGAGTTGATATATAGGCCATAAGGTATCAGCTATGGGTTGTTTCAACTTAAGCTTCAGTCACAGGACCAAAGACTGATCAGTGATCATCTGAAATCCACTGGTCAACCAACAATCTGCAGTGATTGCTTGCCAATCAGCGGGGAACTACATACTTTTTTCCTTAGCAGCTAGAGGTTGCTAGGGGGCCACCACCACTTTCTATGTCTGTGCGATTGAGGCCTAATTTGATTCACTGTAATGAACCCTTCAAGCATCTTAGAGTTTCTTAGAGTATTGGTAATTCTTGGACTAATAAAATGCAGGTAACCGGATTAAACAACCTGACCAGTAAGTCTTTGTTTCAGTCTTGATGGGTGAAATATTTACATTTTTCTTAGTTTAGAAAAATCTTAGTTTAGCATAATAGCTGTCTTCCATTATACTAAAATTATCAAAGAGAAACTCAAACCAATGGATGACATCACATTGGTTATATCCATCTTTTATACACAGTATGCAATGGATCGATAAAAAGAGAAGGATGTTAATCTAAACCTAAGCTTAACTCTAAATGCTGGTGATGCTGGTGACTTAATCGATGTTAAGAAATTAAGCATTTAAAGCACTTTGGATGTAGAAGGTCTGAACAAAAAAATAATTGAAAAAAAAATAAATAGAAGATATGCCCAAATTGCTAAATTTGGGAGGGTGGCTGCTGCTTAGTCACTAGTGATAAATGTATATAAGGGTTCCAGGTTTAGCATTTGCACATACATTGACGAGATACAGAGCTGCAGCACCACCCCCAGAGCTGCAGGTTTGGCTGCTAAGATAAGTGAAGCTGACTGACCCCACCCAGCATACTGGCTGCACACTCTGTCCACAGGGAATACTCGGAAGTTCAGTGTTCCTTATGATTACCAAGACTGCTTGATTGAGATCAGCTAACAGTCATTTCTATCCCTGCGTAATCAGATAGTTTCCAGGAAAAGCAGCAGGACCGTTCAAAGATTAATGGAAAGTTGTTCACATAAGACATGTAGTGCTAAAAATAACACAGTATATTTCATGATACACTTAAGTTCAAACCCACATACTATGGCTTCTCAGAACTAACTGCACAATCCTGTAACTTCTGCTGCAGACTGACTGGATCAACTAGTCTAATCACCTTGCAGTGTCTCCACCAGCAATTCAAGCTGCGCCTTACATCCATCCATCCATCCATGTCTGCATAATAAATGTAATGAGGGCTTTTAATTAACTTAAAAGAAAAAAAAGGGTATCAAGTATATTTATCTTTGGCCAGTAAAGTTGATTTCAATTAATAGTTTCAGCCATGACAGTAGACACTGTGTTATATATACACATACATCTGAATACTAGCAATGCAGAAAATCCACATAATCATCACTACTTCACATTTCAGGTGTCCTGAGACATCAGCATTCACATGACTGCCACGAAAAGATGTAAACCTTCAAAGAAAAAGACGAACAACCTGAAAATATGATGCCTCCAGCCACAGCTGTTGCCAGTAAGGAGGCATAAATAACAATCCAGCACACCGGAGCAAACTGCAACACAGTCCCACAGTGTCTAGACAGAAGACTAGACTGGACTCATTTCTCCAGGGTTTCTAAATCCTGAATTCATGCACAATTACTCGAGGCTCATTCTTGTCCAAATAAAGTATGAATGATTCCTTGTTTCAAGCACAGACTGAATGGCTGAGAAGTTTTGCTGCAGAAATTGCAACTCAGCCCAGTTTTTCTACAAAGTCAATTCAAAAGCACTAGAAGCTACAAAGGTACAAGGAAAAGCTGCACATGAAGTCAGATAAGTTGGGTACATCCATGAAACGGCAAGTAAGAGAATCAGTGTCCTTAAACATGATGTTATTTAGGTCAGGACTGTGTGAACATAACTGCTGTACAGAGAGTGGCTGATACAGCGCACAAGAGGAGCAGCATTTGTGTCAGCGTCTCTGACTGCCTGACATAATGACAGATAACAATGATAATTGAGAGGACAAGCAGGACCGGTATGTAAAAACTAAGCAGGGCCAAGAACTCACATGACGAAAGAAGGCAATCTCAACCTAATTAGATTCCACTCCAGACACAGCTCACAGCCCAGAGAGCTGTGTTCACACACTCACTACTTGATGTGAGTGTGTGAAAAAAAATCTTTTTTAAAAATTACTTTTGTTCTTGTTTCCTTTTCTGTGAACTACAATTCTTCATCACGATTAAAACAATGGCCCAAATTCTGTCTTTGAGTTATTTGTCTTTCTCACACACACATCACTGAGTCATGTGGTAAAATCTGGCTCCTAAACTGCTGAATGGGCTATTTTCAGCAGGCAGGGTCAGCCATGTGGTGGCCCGTGGCTATTGTTGACATCGCAAATTATCAGTTGTGCAATCCTAAATGTGGGTGTACTGTGGTTTAAAGATTAGGGCTGAATGTCGACTAAGTGTAGCATAGGCAAGTGAAGGTTTAATAGGTACCTGCAGCAGGTGTGGTGGGAGTTGTGTTTGTGAATCCCAGGACACAGAAAAAAAATCTGTGACCTCCTTAACTGCAGCAACAAACATGGGTAACATAAAACAGTATAGTGCATTGTAGCATCTCAATTCAGATCAAACAGTTCTTGGGGAACAGCTGGAGGCAAGTATCCAATGGGAATCTTCCAAGGATTTTTTTCTGTTTGCATTTGCACTGCTAATAGGAAATAAGATGCAATAGTCTAGCTAGCAGCTGATAATGTAACATCCTTTTATTTTCTTGTGATACCCTTTCAACCAAGTCATTTTCTCTCTTTGCACTGCTTTCTTTCTGCAGTAGATGCATATTAGCAAGTTCAAGTAAAATGAAGCCCAATACAGCCTGGAGTTCACTAACAGTAATTTCTTCTGGGTATTGTTCAACTACTTTAATATTTTACTGATATTTGCACTTTTTCCATAATAAAACATACCTGTGCTGCAGTCATGTGTTCAGCCTAACACCCTACACTTAATCTGGGCTTATGTATGTCACTCAAAGTTCCTGTTATCCTCAGAAAGAATAAAAACCTACCTTTTTTATGCAAACACCGAAAATTTGGGGTACTATGCCTGAAGGTTCCTGGAACTAATAAAAAAGGATTCCTATATTAGACAATAAGTAGAGACAGCCTTGGGCTGTAACTTCAAGCAACCTTTCATATCAAAAGTGCAGTAGATAGTGATGTGCAGTAGGGGTTGAAACAGATAAAATGATTAAAGGGAAGATCCAAAAAGATCATAAGTGGCTAACATGAGGGCCTCAAGAAAGAGAGAGAGGGAGAAAGAGTCTGCAATCTGCAATACACTGAACGTAAGAGTAAAGAATGAGAGATATTTGGTCTTTCCATTGATGTAACTGTCAAATGACTCCTTGCATTCCTTCCACAGGAGGGGCCAGAAATAATGAAACAACTATGTAAACGACTTTGTTGATGCTCAACAGCCTTTCAGACATGACTCCTGGCTTTACATGCATGATGTCAAAATGCTAAGAGCAGGACCTAAACTGACGCAGAAAGTTGCCCCAGTGATATTGTTAGCAGCTAGAGGGTATTCTAAAAATAGCCAGCAGCTCTTTGTTGCTACTGGCTGGTTGCAATTGGTTCAAGTTAAAAATGACACCCAACTGTAGCTGAATATGACCAATTTGGGCACCATCCAGATTAGCAAGGACTCGACAGCTTCCATATAGTTGCCCGTGAGCCTCTGGTTCCCCAGTAATGGGTCATTATCGAGCCTGGAGCAGCCCAAAACAAACAGAGGCCTGTGGCAGATAATGCCCTCCGGACGTCATTGCAGACGCACAGAGAGTGACATGCAGGAGACATGGGCGACCTAGGCAAAGAGGCTGCCAGGCAGCGTCTCTCTCTGCACTGCCCTCGGAAAACAAACAGCATTGTTCTCCAAAAACTGAACAAAAGAAAGCTTAGTGCAAGCCGAGTGGAGTTTGCTGGAAATGGATGCAGGGAAGGAATGAATGGCGGGGCAGAGAGTTGTGTGCTTGCGACCGAGACTGAGGGAGAGATAAGAGTTTGTATGTGTGCAGGGGAGAGAGAGTTCGGCTGGAGAAAGCAAGCTGTGCAGCTGTGTGTATGTTGCATTTGGTCCTGTGCCAAATATCTGCTGCTAGAGACTGCTATAAAACTTAAAGCTATTGTGAGTGCTTTGCCTCTCGCCTCAGTCCCCCTTGCCTCTGAAAGCTACTATTCATGACGAAGGCAGAGAGATACTACACAATGGTGCTCCATTTCTGCCCCAACACTGCCCTGCCTATATGGAACAATAAACAGACGTATTCGGCCTTTCCAGGCTCCACCCCTGAGCTCAACAGACAACATTTATGTCGCTACTGCACCGATGGTGAAAAAGAAAAGGGCAAAGGTGTGTAGTTAGTTATGCCGCAGATTCTGCCTGATCCCAGCTGGAGCTGATGCAGGAAGCATTAAGCAACAGCATGCATGCATGGAATAATTGATAATGGCATGGACGTCACAAAGCTTATTAGAATACAACATAAAGGTCGTAAAGGAGTTTGTTTTTTGAGCAAAGAGGAAATGGGATTAGTCAGCTAGTGACATAAATGGGGATGAGTGTGTGTGTAACAAAGATTAGGTGTGTCAGGAGGGGCAAAGTCCATTTATACAAGTGTATATATGTAATGCCCCCTGTATGGCATTCAGGTATACACGTATATTATTTTAAAGCAAATTACTACAGAATCTGTTCTGAGGAAAGTTAAGCAAAATACAATATTCAATTACTAAATCTTTTGTTGTTGATCAACAGCAGCCAACAGCCATGTAGATCAGGACAAAGGGATCTGTGGTGGAAAATGTGTGCGTTTGTTTTTCAGGATGCTCAGGTCAGAGAGAGAAAGAGAGAGGAAAAGAGAGAAAGAGGTTGAGAGAGAGGAGGGGAGCAAGGGAGGGCGAGCGCAAAAGAAAAGGGGACAAAGACAGAGAGATAGGAAAAGAGAGAGGGAGATAAAAAGACAGACACCTACAAAAAAGAAAAGAAGTAAGAAGAGAGGAAAAAGAAAAGATACATGGTAAATGACTTGGTTCTTCTTTCTACTCAAAGCGCTTTACATCTCATCCACATTGTACAGGCATTTTTTTTCTGTGTAGAAGTGCTTTCTATCTAATATTCACATACTCCTACGAGTTGCTCTCGATGCATTCAATATTGAATGCATCGAGAGCAACTCAGAGCTCAGTATCCTTGGCATGCAGACTGGAGCAGCCAGTGATCGAATCACCAACCTTCCTTGATGACCTGCTCTACTTCCTGAGCCACAGCTGCCCCTGCAACACACCTAGGCCCACTCAATAAACTGCAAAAACAGAAAACAATTATATATATATATATATATATATATATATATATATATATATATATATACACTGTACATGCATGTGAGCAGGCTGGTGCATGGATATTCATAGGTGTTCCCTTTGCTTCTACTGTGCATGCTACTTTACCTTTATCATTTCTGCTGAATCACTGTATACATTGGCATGCCTTAGCCTTTATTACTCTGTTTGCTTTTCTAACAAATGTTATGAGCCATAAATGCAACTGGAGCACAGCTCCAGGGGAACAGTGAGCACCTGCATCTACATTTAAGAACACTTGTATTTCACATTAAAATTGACATGAGCCACTGTTGTGCCAGTGCCTCATTAATTCAGCAGATCCCCGAGAAGCCATGCTCACATGGTGAAATTTATTTGTGTGCAAACTTCTCACCTTTGTCATTACAGGTCAGAGGTCACGAGGCCACATGGCTGTGGACTGTGGATGTTTTTTTTTCTACTCTGAGTATGAACTGCTTCCCTTACGTAAAACCTAGATAAGTAAAAAATAATCCAGAGGGCTATAGAAATCACAGAGAGGAGGTGAAACCTTAAACACTTTAGAAGTGAGAGGAATCAGGCTCTTATAAAAATTTATAAACTATACCCAGGACACCAGTTTTTGCACAGTTTAAAAAACAAAACAAAACCTGAGCAACACCACCTGAGCATCAGCCTTCCTCCAGCTTACAAAAAGTGTGGGATGACTTTACGTGTCATGAACAAGTCATGTGGGCTCATGTTTTATCTATTAGCAGTGACTGTACATGATTCAGAACCCAATGATCCCCATTATCTGCTGGTAAGAAGGGACATTACTGCACACGCAGGGACAGGAATGACAGGCATGTGGATAGCAGACGGATATCTCCACATGACCACTCAAGTTAAGTTGCATGAGAAGGCGACACACACACACACACACACACACACATACAGAAAAGAAAACAGAAACAAGCTCATAGAAAGTGTCAGCAGAGACAAGAGAAGTGCTGATCCCTGAGTTATTATTGAAAAATGCAGCAGTCACTCTGACAAATGCACACTCATTATTGTGCTGACATTAAAAACCTTATTAGACTTGATGCATACTAATATATTTCCTATTCCAAAGTGATTAGGACTATGGGGGCATAAGTACTTATTACAGTAAGCTCTGCATGCATCTACCGTGCCACTGTTTCAAAGTCCAGGTAAATGATTTTATCATCACTTTATGACAGCAGTGGAGGCCTCGGATAGGGTTGAGCGGGAAGAGGGGCAAGGTCAGGAGGAGAAATGTTTATGATCAGGAATAATACATACGTCAGCACACAGCTATGTAAAGTCAAAGACCAAAATTGGACATAAATCTTGCAAGTTAAAGTTCCTTTCTGCTTTCTCTTCTGATTTTCATGCTATTGTTAAAACATACAAAAACTCATATTAGCATATATAGAAAACTTGCAGCGATATAAAGGACACAACTGCTGCATCTGACAAATAAAGCATTGCAGTAAACCTGCATTCTTTTCAATGGCCAAGAAGTGGTTACAGCTGCTGTTTGCCATTACACTTCTGGTCCTATAGAAATTATGAGTCTATCGGACTTGACCTATACACTATGCTGTGATGAGTTTATGGTCTCATTTCATGTCACACTGAATAAAACATTTATTCAGCTTGGTCAGTTTATTTTTACACGACCATTATCTCTGTTAGGCTCAATGTCTAACGTATTTGGATTGACAAGTTGCTAGCCAATAGGAGTGCAGTTTTACAGTAAGCTCCACTCTTCACTTGTCTTGGTGACAATGGTGACTTTTACAGCATATTTTAGATCGCGCTAGGAAACACTAGAGACAGCATTTGCCCTAAATGTACCACAAACAACCATGGTGCATCTTGTGATGAGTCTACAAACCCACGCACACACAAAAAGGAACAAGTAACCATTTGAGATTCAGAAACTTGCAAGTGTGAAAAAATTTCATCACTGCATAAAATCCCACAAAAAACACCCAAAAGATAATGAAACACTAATGACATTCAGTAGGCATGTTGTCACTTTAAATTCCCCAAGTGCAACAGCCTCAAATTCCAGTAACGCCACAGAAAAAAAATGGTAGTTTTGTTTTTGAAATGTCTTCCTTGTTCCTCTACTTACTTTTCAGACACTCAGATATAGATTCAACATGATTACAAGACATTTAGGCAGCAGGAACAAAAGTTTAAATTATGACGGTTAAAATCCAGAAAAAGAGGCAGACAGGATCTCAGACAGCCCGTTGACTTATAGTTAGATTGACTTACAATCACCCCCCTACTACACATACACACAAAGGAGCCCGAGTTACTATTAATCAGGGGCCACATGAATGGCTGCTCCTCCCTCCAACCACCGTGACTCTGTTCATCTAACAGTTTCAAAGACATGTCGGGTGCAGGAAGAGGCTCACACTGTGGGTCACAGTGAGGCCACTTCCTCTGCAGCCCACCCCAAATCCCCTCAAAAATTATGTTTGCCTCCTCCTCATCCTCCCTTCGTCTCCCTTTACTTCCTCTCTCTTCATGCTCCATCCACTTCTCAGCACTACAAGGTCACTAAGTTCACCCGGCTCATTCATGCGAGTAGTTTTGTTTATTTTTAAAATGGACTATAGTCATTTAAAGAGACTCCAGTGGTGGACAAAAAAAAGAATTAGTCAAGACAATACACAGAAAAGTGTGTGCCATAAGGTCATCGTAGAGCAACACACAGGAAATCAACAGAGCGAGAAGTGCTTCTGCAAATAGAGCTATACACAGAAATGTATGTGTGTGTGTGTGTTAATCAGATAGACTAACTGCAGTAACAGTTCATGAATGTTTAAATTGCTTATCCTGCAAATGATTTCTCCACTGAGAAAAATAAAATCTCCACATGATCAGATAACGGTGTGGTTTTTTGCAACAAGAAGTGCAGCGAGAGGGAACACTGCCTATTGGGAACAGTTCAAAAAGGTAGCTGCACAAGGAGTCACTGTACAAGAAGCATTCCTGGACAAAATGTGAGGCCTTGCTGCACCGCGAAGGAGCGAGTAACTCTATAAATCACAGCCAAACAAAGCCTTGATGTTGGTTTAAAAGAAAGTGAATTTGACAAGAGTGTGAATGAGACACCTGATCTGAGCGAATGAGAAGACACTGAGAATGTGGACAAGAAGACAGACAGCGACTGTGCATCTCACAGACACCTGCTTCTGCTCCAAACAGAAACTGAGCATAACAGACAAAAACTGTGGGGCCCGAAGAGTTTTTAAAAGTGAATAAAGGGGCGCGGGTTTCTTCTCTCAAACACAGCGAGGACGCTTGTGGATGCAGAGCCCTCTGCTACAGGTGTCGAGGAGGGGTCCCAGCCAGGCCTCTGTGAGGAAGGACACACACTGGCCTTTGTTTGGGATGCCAGCAAACTTCCCCATAGACTCAGAAAGGCCCCCAAAGCAATGAAAGAATCCATCAAAGTGACACTGTTTCTCCAGCCCACTCGCACACGCCCAGACAGCTGAATTTACATGCTGATTGGACTGTGAGGATTATGAATGATTCATTTGTCATTGGACCCTTTAAGCTAGGCTGCATGCTTCTGCTGCATCTTGAACTTTCCTTCAGTTAGTTAAAAATGGCATGCTGCTGACAGAGCACTGAACCCTACCCATATGTACATATTTAGGAGTTGCTATTACACAGTTAATGCAATAAAGGTAGTCATAGCCAGCATTCCTTACTGCTGGCAGGCTGGCCTACCCACACGATCCTACAACAGGATATGCCCATATTTGGGCCTCAGTCTTAAGAAATCCTGTGCATGTCAGAGGAAATAATTTGAGGAGTGTTTGTGACCTAAAAAAAAAAAGGTATACCTTCCTGTGAGTGGGAGAACTTCAAAGCATTTTTTTATCCAGTCCAACCAGACAGAAGTTTACATGTTTCTACAGGAAACTCTACATTTTTTATGTACTTGCCAATCACAAGTGGAAGAGCCCAAATGATCATTATGCTTCCTATCACAGTGACATTAATCCATGGTCATGGGGTTGCATATAAGACTATGCATGAAGAAATCACAAGTCAAAAATATCTAACTTTGAAATAAGGTATTGCTCCTCTGACCTTTGTTATAAGATTAGAAATCCTTTACTGAGCCATGATCTTAACTGTATTACCAACAAACGGTACATTACAAAGAGACTAAGGCTCGTCTGTCGGCCTTTGCGTTAATGGCGCTCTGCTTGTGTTGGTTACTATAGAGTCCTTCCAGTAAACAGTGCTGATACATAATCACAGTGCACACACGCACGCACCCATGCTATCTGAGCCGTCTAACAAGACAAATAAACGATCCCTGATTCACGTCAGAGGTGCAACATATGCAAAACAGACAATGCATGCTCACCTTGCAGGACAAATTCCCTTACATACCCTTATGAGGAAAAAAAAAGGAGGAAAGAAATGTAAAGGACAATAGGCAGGCATACACAGTGACATGAGGAGTGTGTGCGAGAAAGCAATCAAGATAAATGGCCTAGTTGTCACACAGAGCTGGACTCATAAAGGTAAAGAGACTAATATAAAATAATTTATTTAAATGTAAAAAGCATAGCTGCTGGAAAAAGGATGCTTTGAATTAAAACATATTTTGGCAAATGCTTGCTTTTGCTGGGGTGGCACCAGCAGAAGGAGCACCAATGAAAATGACGGGCCTCTCAAGGGAGGCAGAAAAGCAGTCAGAGTGCACCACCTTGTGGCAGGAAGAAGGTACTGACAGCTGAACAACAGACCTCTTTAAGATCCAAAAAGTCTGAAGAGTTGTTTCAGGCATGTTTCCAATGACTGTGACAGAATCTACTTTTGCTTTGGTCTACTTTAAAGTGGTAAAAGCAATCCATAGAGAACCTGTGTTCTCTGTTATTTATCCTCGCCATTACAGAAGGAACTGGCTTCAAATTATGTGAAGTATTCAAAACACACACACAGGGCTCTCAAGCAAAACCCACATAATGCGCTTTAAGGCCAACTCTTCTGTGAGAGAGACACTGTTTATTTGTTCTTAAAGAGGCCTGCTGATTGTTACGATGCTGCCAAACATCATCTGCTCCTGTGACATTACCACTGGGGAGGAAGCAGAGCATCACACAATAAAGCCAGAGAGGAACCCACATGCTGATAGTTTTGTTTTTTAAATACGTATATTTTTGTTTATGACACACACAGCCATCCTGGGAATCAAGCCAATGAATACTTCTGTGTCCTCCCTCATTTACACATTGTTCCCCTACCCTTACAAGAATAATCTGTCTTCTCTCCATTCTCTTCTATTCACTGACAATAACATACAGACATGTTGTTTTAAAGAAGAAAAAGCCTGAGGTAAGCGAGGCAAAGAAAGTATTTACTTAATTTGTTAAATAAGTATTTATTAAATTAGTATTTGTCAGACAAGTTGTTGTGAGAGTAGACCGAGGAGAATCCACCTTTGGTAACAGTATAACACACAGATTAGTTATCTGAAAACATCATTAATAAATGTGGGCAAAACAGAAACTACCTTGTTTTTATAACTATGTTATGAATACTATGTTGTTTACAGTAAGTCGGGGTTTCTAAATGAGCTAAAACTCTCTAATCTATCCTACATTAGTTGACGTTTTAGAGAAAAAATTTAAATAAGAACACTTTTTAAGACACGGCAGTGACCTTGCATTATCAGAACAGTTTGCACTTTTGCTTGTTAATGTTTGAGGTAAACTGTTTTTTAAATCTGCACCACTGAGCTGTGTCTCTTCATCTTCTTAACGTCATGAGCAGCACAAATCTTTTTATCAATTACAAGCCTCGCTGCTGAAGCATCCAGTGCCCATGTGTGTGCACTGTAACATCAGGACATGAAAAACACTGCACATTTACACGTTTTTCCTGGAACCTGTACCATTTCCAATAGACAGTCTGGCAGAATATAACATTAGAAGATGATGTCAGATAATAGTAAAATATATTACTATTACTAGTATTACTATAGTTGTCTTTTTAGGGCTGCTAAGATTACATTTAGGGGTCCTTAAGCATCCATAAAAAGACTCTAAGCTCGACCGTGATGTCTGCAAATCAAGTGAGACCCAAACTGTAAACTTTTTAATAGTAATTTTCATATTGTAAATGAGTTATAGATAGAGTTAAAAACTAATAATAATTGATTGAATAAATCCACTAGAATAATCGATAGCTCCATGAACTGTTGCAATTGTTTGACTCACTAATGTCCAAGAACACAACTCGACTGGACTGTCAGGCAGAACACTGACTGTACTATAGATACACTCACTGGACACTTCATTAGGTACAGCTTGCTAAGGGTTAGAAGGGTTGGACTCCTAATTTCAGAACTGCCTTAATTCTTTGTGGCACAGATTCAACAAGGTACTGGAAACACTCCTTAGTTTGGTCCATGATGGGTTAGGGTGATGACATGATGATGACCTCACACAGTTGGCGCAGATTTGTTGACTACACATCCATGATGTGAATTACCACCACATCCCAAAGATGCTCTAATAGATTGAAATCTGGTGAGTGTGGAGGTCATTGTCGTGTTCAAGAAACCAGTTTGAGAGAATTTGAACTTTGTGATATGGCACAATGTCTATACTGTGGGCACAAAGTATTGGACATAGCCAGCAATACTCAGGTAGGCTGTGGCAGGGGTTAAAGGGTCCAACGTGTGCCAAGAAAATTTCCCCAACACCATTAAACCTCCACCAAACCGAACTATTGATACGAGGCAGGATGGACTCATGCTTTCATGTTTCTTACATCTAACTGTGATCCTACTATCTGAATGTTGCAGCAGAAATTAAGTCATCACATATGATAACATGTACAGTTTGGTTAAGCTTGTTTAAATTGTAGTCTTAGTTTCTTAGTTGACAGGAGTGGTAGCTGGTGTGGTGTTCTGCTGTTGTAGCCCATCAGCTTCAAGGTTCCATGTGATTTGTGCTCAGAGTCAGTTGTGCTTTCCTATCAACTCAAAGCAGTCTGCCCATTCTCCTGTGGCATCAACAAGGCATTTTCACCCAGAAAACTGCTGCTCACTGGATATTTTAGGACCCTGTAAACCCTAGAGATGGTTATGTGGGAAAATCCCATCAGCTCAGCAGTTTCTGAAATACTCAGGCCAGCCTGTCTGACACCAACAACCATGCTACATTCAAAGTCACTTAAGTCACCTTTTTTCCCTTATTCTGATGCTCAGTTAAACTTCAGCAGGCCGTGTTTACCGTGTCTACATGCCTAAATGTATTATATTGCTGCCACGTGATTGACTAATAACATATGTGTGTTAACGACTAGTTGCAAAGGTATACCCAGTGAAGTGTCTGGTGAATGTACATATGTGTTCATTTAATCTGCACACAGAATCAAAAAATAGTAAAAACAAAATGTCCATTGCATTTATACAAATCTGAAATAGCAAAAATAAATGAATAAATAAGATTAAAATACACAAAACATTATTTACAAGGTCACATAGGAAACTGCTCATTAATAATGGCCCAAATGCATTTAACTGCTTCAGTTTCAATGTCTTGGTTTTAGTATTGAGACACTGTAGCAGTGTAGTACAAAGCCACCATTAATGCCGTCACCTGTGCTTTTCCCACTGTATGAAAAAGGCCTACTGAGAAAGCAATCCTCAAATCTAGGAAGCTAGAAGCATTTAACCCTCATAATTATGCAATTATTGGTTATAAGAAGTTTTGGCAACTCTCTTTTGTAGAGAGGTTCCTCCCAAATACTGCAGAGCACTGAGCTCCCCAGCCCATTGACTAACCTTTACACTTTGTGGAACAGCTACAAATCTAACCTCACATTAAAGTGAGGTTACAAGGAACTTCAACCTTGGACATAGTTTACACTCCAAACACGCCTATCTTATCTGCTTTCCCTCTCCTGTCCAACTACAGATCGGGATGAACAGCTATGTACTGGCAACAAACTGAGGCCTGCTCACCAACCTCAACATAAAAAGGGCTCATGTGTCAATGTGTGCACTTACAGCATCAGTTTTAAGGTATTGCTCAACAGTTAAAGAAAACAAAACTTTAACCTGAAGCTATAAGGAAAAGAAACAGACTCAAGATGGCATTGTTGAGTTGACTTGCTAAATCACTCTCACTATAGGCTGGTTTTGTGCAGACTTTCATACACCAACAAAAATATTCGTTCAAAATCTAGTTTTGGCTTACAGAGGCATGTTATTACAAGCCCAAAGCGCTTTGCAGGTACCATCAGTCACGGCATACCAAGGACTCTCATAAGTCACTGCCTAAAATCTCCTTTTTTAGAACAAAAGTCAGTAAAAAACAACCTAAAGTGGTTTTCACTGTTTTTACCGGAACAAATGCAAAAACTGAGTCAAGCAAAATCTAAATTGTGCAACTCAGTATGCATTTAAATGATAAAGTAAGCTGGTGATTTCAGTCTCTGAGGATGGAAGTGTTAGGCAATTAATCAAAGAGTCCGAAGCCAGAGGCATAAATCAATAATAACCATTTAGGCAATTTATCAAAAAAACAAAAAAACAAAAAACAAAACAAATGCTAATTCAAGTATCTTGTTTTAATCTAGATGAGTTTTTTATTTTTTAAGTTTATTTTGAAGAGTTTTCATCTTTATTTTGGACAGGGCAGTACCGAATGACATCCAGCAAATGGCCCAGGACAGACTTGAACCTGAGGATCTGCAGTAGTGTGAGTTATATCATTGCTCCTTCTACAATTTTATATGACTACTGAGTCAATGCTTTGCTGCTGAGCTTCTGTGTATTTCTTACACTTGAAAAAAAAATACCAAGAAAACCTAAAAGATATTTAAAACAACTTCTGTATATAAAACATTGGCAATAGGTCTGGGCAAGGGATGTCAATCATTATCCTTCCTCAGGCTTTAAACATTAGATCCATGAACAGTTGAAAATCTACATAAATTCTCATACTTCTATACACTGGAACAGAGAAATATTTAAATATGTCACTGAATAGAAACAGATCGACTTCATTCAGTATTATTGATGTTGAAGTAAGCATTTCTGCTTCAGGTCTGATTGCACACCCTGTTTTTTGTTTGAGTCAATATTGTCTACACTGCTAAATAAGGCTTATTTTAAAGAAAATATGAGCTGTGTCACTGTGAGGAGAAAGCTGCAGAGGTAAAGAAATCCGTGGCTTTTCCTCTCACATGGATGTTAGATGCTCCGTGTTTGGCACTAGTTTTACCTTTGTGTCTGTCACCTGTGTCCTCCACTCAGACTGACAAACACAATAATAGGATCTCTGCAACTTGAACCCAGCTTCAGGGACCAGTGTGTCCTTGAAACAACAAGCAGACAGAGTCAGCAAAGGCTGAGACACGGCGGTGAATCAGAATCAGAAAGCCTTGACACATTTACTGAAACGAGGGGAAATTAGGTCTGCGCGCTACCTTTCTTACCTATCTGAGATGGTTGCTATGACAACACTTCCTGCTTAGCAAATGTGTACATGTCAGGCTGATGTCAACCTGATTAGTACATGAGCACACAGAGCGCCTCACTTCCTGAAGGCAGCAGTGAATAAACCACTTTCATCTACAATCACCTTTGAAACACACGAAATAAAAAATGTATTAATTAATAAAACAGCATCTTGGAAAACGCTTCGGCTATAAAGCACGTGTTTCACCAAGTTGGCCCATTTTTAGCCAGTAAGAAAGGAATGAGTTATGCCTGGGATTTCATAAAAGCAAGTGACTGTGCTGCCAAACCAACAGATGGGTGTGACTGTATATCCGCAGTGTCACCACCACTCCTCTGAGTACATCTGCTGCTGGGTAGGGTGAATTTCAAGCAAACCAGACACTGTAGGCTCAGCCTTGTGACTACCAACTTACACAATGCAGTGCATACACAGACACACACCGCAAACATCAAGCTGGAGCAGCCTTTGAGGGCCAAAGTGTATCTTTGCATACTGTATAGCTGAAGTGGAAGAAAATCATCACTGAAAAGACAACGTTGCGGAGTTCTTAGTGTAACAAAAGAGGGAAAAACTGCATAAAACTCTAACATGAGTGACATTTTTCAGTCTTGTAAAAATAGAATAAATATATTTCTTCACATACATGGCGCATGACAACCCAGAAAACGGTTTTATTTTTTTATATATATAAATGTATATATACACACTATGATAACCTTTGTCATCCTCATAACAAATCTTGGCAGCCATCAAAGATCTTGGCCTTTTACCAAAGGAAAATCACCTGGACTGTGATAAAAACCATCAACCATTATGTTTTTAAGTACAGCTTAAATTACTTAAACACAGGCTCTTTGTCTTCACTATATGCTGGCCAGTTATGCTTACACATACATGTATAGGGACCCCGTAAATAGATATGACACCAGGCTCATAAAAAAAAAAAATAAATAACAATAAAGAATAGTCTTCATGTACCCAAAAAAGGAAGAGAGAGAAGATTCATGTCCAGGAATGTGAATCAAAAGAGTTGTATAGACTCCTGTGAGACTGTTTAGACTTTTTTTTTTTTTTAAGTTCTGGATTTTGACCTTCAGCGTAAGAGCAGAGATAAGAGACTGCCACATAAGAGTGGACAACACACATAAAACTATCTGTACATTTTATAGAAGATCCATCAGGAATGTATCAATGAAATCTGCCATTTCACAATAATGACAGCACACAGTCTTTCTGTTTAAGCTGATATCAAACGAATAAATGTTGCCAGTTTTACACCATTTTACCAAGACATTTAATAAAGTTTTTCTTTCATCTAAGGACTGTTTTGAGTTATTTATTAATAAAATGCTGTGGCTTTGCAGAGTAAACTATGCAACATTTTCGGTGTCTGACGATAATCTCAGGACCAGCTAATGTTTGGTTTTTTTCAACACTTTCAACACTCAACAATGATTACTTCCGTGAAGACACGAAAGCAACTATCTGGCAATTGCTGACTAATGATTTCAAAGTTTGTTATAGATTGTGAATAATCAGTAATCAGATGATGATTACTAATTGTCAGTGATCAGAGAAAGAAAATTAGGACTTAAGTAGGAGTGAATTACTCATTTATACCACTGATGAAGGTTGCTTACTAAAATGTCACATGGCGAGAAATGCAGTTTTTCTTCTCAGAAATTATGGTTTGAATAACTCTTAATATTCATTTTAGCCAACAAAAAAAGCCCTTAAAAAGCGTGAAGAATCAGAAACAGCGAATTCCTCATACAGTACTGATCCAAAGTCTTTATCCACCCCTCATTTCTTTATATTTTGGTAGGAAAATTAGAAATAATTGTGTGATGTTTTTGAAGCAGCTGCAAACATCTATAAAAATACAGTATACAAGGCAAAAACAGAGTTTCTACAATTCTAACAAGCTTGAAAGTCAGTATTTGGTATGACCACCTTTATTCTCTAACACAGGCTAAACTCTCTGAGGCAGCTTTCTTTTCATTTTAATTCAAATCAATTTTATTTATATAGTGACAAATCATAACAACTGCTTCCTCAAGCTCCTTTATACTGTAACGAAAAGACCGTACAAAACACCAACAATCAGACGACCTCCTACGAGCATGCACTTGGCAACAGGGGAAGGAAAACCTCCTTTTTAACAGGAAGAAACCTCTGGCAAAACCAGGCTCAGTGGGGCAGCCATCTGCAGCGACCAGTTGGTGTTGAGAGGAATAGTTTTCCAGGCTTCTTCAGGGACATCCTCATCTTCAATTTAAACACTTTACAGCTGGTATGGCATGGTTGATCAAAAATCTGACCAGCTACTTTCACTACTGGCTGAAATGCAGCCCCAAATGATGACAATCCTGCCGCCCAGCTATAGATACTCTCCTGACCTCCTCTGTACTCACTGAAAATTATTTGAACCAAATATTTAAAATTTAGATTTATCAATCCATAAGACCTGTTGCCAACAATTTTCAGTCCATTTCTTGTGTAATTTTGCATATGTTGGCCTTTTGTTTCTGTTTACCTTCATTAAGAATAGCCTCTTAACAGCTACCCTTCCAATGAAACCATTTCTGGTGAGGCTTCAGGGAACAGTAGATATATCAACTGAATGACCACATGTATATCTCAGGCACTGTATCAGGTCTTTCCTGAATTTTTTCCCCCTATTTCTTAAGGACATGACTTTCAGATAATGTTTATCTGCTAAAGATAGGTTTGTTTGTTTTTTCTTTACTTTCAGATCTGCCACTTCTTTTTTGTCTCCGACTTGTCCAGATTCCTCACATTTTTTAAGGGACATGCTGCATATGTTGATAAATCCCATGTTTTTGAATAATATTTCTTTGGGAATTATTATATTGGTGGAAAAAATATTTTATACCTGTCAAACTGTGTTATCCATGGCATTTTTCAAGGATTCAACTAAAGTCGGAGAAGAAGAAATGGAAGCATGTGTTTTTGTCACAGGCTGCTAGTAACAAAGTACTTGGAAATACTTTTTAAAATTGGTTCTTTGCTATCACTGGTTTATCTCTTGAGTTAGATACATTTTTTATTGACCCATAGGTCTGTGTTAAGTGAATCATTCAAAGATCACTTTGTGTTGACTGTACTATTAAACAAATAAGATTCCTCTGAAAATGGTCATATACGGGAACTGGACTGGAAATGAGTGCAATAGCAGTTAATGACCAAAGAACAACTTTGAAGGGCTTTCACAGAGCCTGGAGAAATATTGCTCAAGTCCATTTTAAAAATTTATGAGAACGTCTGGCTCCCAGGAAGCAAAATATAAAGAAATGAGGGGTGACTCAAGACCTTTTCTGAGCATTGAATCTGTGCCTGCTAAAGTGATTAATGGGGCGTCTGATTAACTTTCTCTGACTAATTATTCCAGCGCTGAAAGAAATATCAGTGTTTCCACGAGGTTGTTGTCACGTTACTTAAAGGACTCAGGAATTGAGAGGAGAAAGGGTGTGAATGTAATAACATGTACTTTAGCACAAATACTTTTAGAAACATATAATTTACTCAGTAGCCTGTAAGTCATATCGGTTTCTGCGTGTGAGTAACATGTTGAGAAAAATATGTGAATCTCAGCCCACTAAGGAAGTAGTGAGATCACTGAAAAGACACGAAAGCAAGCACACACAGGCACGTACACACATACCGCCTCCTACTTCAACAAAACTCTCCACTGCGGGGAATCACAGAGAGCTCTATGAGGAAACAGATCCTGGTCTTAGACGGTGGCCACCGCTGCATTTTCCTCCTGCTTGTCAAAAACTCGCTGCCAATCGAGTCGAGCAGCATTCTGTGTCAGAGGAGGAGATGCACGCCATTCACAGATAAAGGATTACAGCACTGGTGACAGCTGCATGTGCGGCCACATCCCACAACTTGGCTCAGATGTGGAAGGAGGAAGGAAACAAAACAAAAGTGATCCTCCATTCAGTCTTGCAGCTTACAAGGAGTTCCCCTCCCCGTTCCTCTCTCATCCAACCGCTGCGTTAAGCTGGACATGGTTCCCATCTCGATCACATAGCCCCCTTCCTCTGTTACTAATCAATTTACATGCATCACACGTCACACTAAATCCTGCCAGCTATCCAGCTAACCTACTCACACAACTACAAATGCAGCCGGTGCCGCTAAAAAGAAGCAATGTTTTTTTTTTAGGTGATAACATGTTGAAAACATCCCAAATCTCATCTGAGGAGCTGTTGTGTCATTTTTTTAAAAAAAGAGCTGAAAATAAGTTTTTAAAAAAAAGAGTCTGTTCCATGTAATAGCATAATAGCAGCCTTATGACTGGACCCAGCACTGTAGGGCTGTCAATTCCTTCATTAATGAAACAGTAAACTTAAAAGCTTCTATAATGGGAATAAAGCAGTGGCACAGATTCGGTCACTTCATCTCTTCTGACTTCTGAGGCAGTTCACTCCTTCAAAATAAAACTTCATGGCATGTCAGGAACGTGAAGACAGGAAATGTATGCTCCTGGGCTTCCACTGTGTGCGGTGTGATCCACTCATGTCGAGAGGAAGCTTTGATGGCAGTGAATGGGGTACTAATGAGTTGGGCTTATCAATGGCTGGTCTGTATTCTGTCCTCCTAATGGCCTGAACTGTTGATGCCCCATGTAAACATCTCAGCCACTTCCCAGGCTCAGAACTGGTTCATGGTGGGCTTACACTAGTAATGCCCCTACCCATTATACATCTGATTTGCCATGAAGGAAGTGGCTTGGTTTTATTTTCTCTTCTGGAATAATCTATCTGCTTTTCAAAATAAGTCACTATGTGGCAAACACAGTAGGTGGGGCCTTTGGGGAATAATCAGGGCAGAAGGCCCGGGCAGCAGTGTTGAACAAACCTTCAGTTAAAAGCTTTTCACCTGTTGAATACCAAACGAATCACACATTTCTTTGTAGACACACAACTGCAGAAATAACATTTGTGTCTCTAAACTGTCTGTGGTGCCACCTAAGTGTTGCACAGGCGGAGGGAGGCTGTGAAAGCTGGCAGCTGACAGTAAATATGTCTCATAGTAGAACAGATTGAGACCAACTGTTGCTTCAGCGTAAAGCTCGTTATATCGGCTACTGATGTGACATTTTATCAACACGTTTGCAGTCTTACCTGGCCAGTGTACTGTGCAGTCAGGTATAGCCGTGTCTCCTTCCACTGAAGCCAAACTGTCTCCGTCAACAGACTGGGAGGAGACCTTTCCCTCTGCTCTGTCTCTCACGGCGCAATGTCAGAACTACACTAACGTGTTTACACCACAGACTGTGGAAAACAAGCTCAGCGGAGACCTCGCCGTCGACTTCCAAGCTCAGCTTTCACTTTCTGCGGACGTTTAGAGCTAATTTCTTTTAATTGTGGTTTACTTTTTCTTCTTCGCCAGCTTCCCCCTTTTCTTTCCTTTTCCTCCACTTGGACGCTTTGCGTCGAGAACAGCCGAATTTTGTCGGGAGAGAGGCGGACCAACCGAAACGCAGGACGACCGCCAGCTTCAAGCTACCCACCGCTCAGACGCGACTTCCGTAAAATTTCACAATAAAATAAAAGTCGAGCAGTCTAAAGCTACTGCATTATTACATAGAATTTAATCTAAAAAGCTAAGTGTAAAGTTGGCCTTTTAAATGTAAATTTGCTGTTATTTCTGCATCAGTTGCCACGGATAATGAGAAATGCATTTCTAATAAACACTCTCTTAATTAGAAAAAATAAATTAAATTAAATTAAAGCACACGGGAAATGGTTTTTATTTTAGTCAGTGAGGTCCTGGTGCAAATATTCATTGAGAATTGGAAGTCTAAAGTCACGGGCCACTTTATTAGGTACATGCTAGTGCTTTGGTGGATTCCCTTTTCCTGTGTGAATTGCAGCCTTAGTTTTCTGTCTTTAGCTGACAAGAATATCATCTGGTGGTAGTCTACTGCTGTAGCCTATTTGCTTTAAAATTCAGTGCGCGGTGCCTTTAGAGATATTCTTCTAGTATGAGCCTGAAGCAGTCTAGCCATTGTCCTCTGACATTAACCAGACAATTTTAATCCAGATTTCTGGATATTTTCAAACCTTTCTCTGTAAACCCCCAGACATGGTTGTGTGGAAAAATCCTAGTAGATCAGCAGTTTCCAAACTACTTAGAGCAGCCTGACACCCAACAACCACAAAGTCACTTAAATCTTTTTTCTTCCCTGTTCTGTTGTCCGGTTTGTATTTCAGAAAGTTGCCTTGACCATGTTTACCTGCCTAATGCATTCGGTGTGATGACATGGGAATGGCTGGTTAGATATAAGCAGCTTTTCCACAATAACGCAGCTGGTGAGTATATATGAGAGAATCAACTCAAAAGTTTGGTCTGTATTGCAATACCTACTCTGAACGTGTTTAATCATGCTACCAAAAAAAAAAAAAAAAAAAAAAAAAAAAAAAAAACCGAAACAAAACAAAAAGACCAAAAAATACTCAGCATATTATTTAAAAACACTAAATTAAACATCAACAGTAACAAACACTAATGTAAAAATAAGGATTAAAAAGAAAAACAAAACAAAGCATTGGTAACAAACTACACAGAAAAAACCAAAACTACTGAAAAACACTATTCACCACATTCTGAGCAGTTTATTTTTTTTAATTAAATATTCTGTTGCCCCTTAAACAGTTATACTTGGTTTTACATCAACTATAATCCGGAAAGCAAATTTCTAATCAAGATATACTCAGCAGTAGCAACACAGAAAGCTGCATTCATAGTACCAACGTCCCCTCTGGGACCAACATGCAGATATGAAAGATAATTCTCAATGAGACACAGTAAAGATATTCCCTTATTCTTAATGTTTAGAATGAACACTGAATCTGTTTCCTGTTACACCAAAAGTCTCCAGCTAACTTGACAAAAGTGAAAGCAGCACTGTCATTCTGCTGTTAGCCTTGCTGAGGCGCACTCTTTCCTTTCTGTGTGCAGCAGAGGTGTCCAACGGTTTATGCATCAAAACCCTTTACAAAAACACATTTTTATTTCTTTGGTTGGTCTGAATTAAAAGAAAAAGTCTTAACAATACACACATTAAGTAAAAGTTTTTATTTAAATCAGCATAAAAAGCAAATAAAAGAGACTAAACTAAAAAAGAAAAAAGTGTAATAGGCTACAATCAACTTCAAAAATATTGATAGAGCTGGATGCATATATTTTGTGAAGTTGAAAATAAGCACTTTATGAAAAATAGATATCTACATTGTAACCAAATAAACATACAGTATGCATTTCCCAATGTGGCTATGGTCTGTACATTTCCCCAGTGAGATAGATATATAGATATATTTTTTTTCCATTTATTTATTTATTTTTTTTAAAAGGACTTGAATGACTAATTGTGACAGCAGTACTCCATATGATCTACTTTCTATGACACATACGTTTGTGACAGGTTCTGAACGCCTTGAATGAGAAAACGCCCCCTAATAAAGCAGAAAATCAAACCACGTGTCTAAAACATCTTGCAGTCGGTCTTCGTCAGCTCAGGTTTTTAAAACAAATGGCACAGGAGTGCGACAGCGGCTCACGCCACAAAGAACTGCTTTTGTCTCCCTGTAAAGCAGCTTTTTCAGTACAAGACTTTGTGTGAAAGGTATTGTGCAACATTAACAAACACCACATAGTTTACAATAAAGTATGAAATGTGAGAAGAATTTCCACCGTGAAATGAACAGGACTCAAAGGAGTGCTGATATTCAGCCTTTACAAATACAAAAAGACACTTTGGGAACATACTGGCTTTTAAACAACCTCGTAGTTTGATGCCAGAGAGCAATTTCGGGGTGATGGTAATTGCATGCAAGGTGGATTGTCGATCCCATTTTAGAGCCACTTCAGACATAAAGAGGAAGCCTGTTTGATTACATATACATCAGTGGTGGAGGACAGAGTAGATGGGAGTCTGCGTAACAGTGTTAAATCTATTCCTGGGCTTCTTTGCCAGTCATCTTGTAGATCTCAGTGGGACCATCAACATGCGTGATAGTTGTGGTCAGATGGATGTCTTCGCCGCTGTTCACTCCGGCATCACCTGCACATAAAACATCATCATCACATTTTTAAGGACATCTTTAGTCCTTTTTTGGTTTTTTTCCAACTTTACATTACTGCAGGCAGGAATCTGTTACATATCAAGTTGCTTTAGCTGAATTTCATTTACATAAACACTCTCAGTTTGCGCAAAGCAGAAGTGAAACTAGAGAGCTGAAAAAGTAAATCAAAACATGGAGAGTGAAGCTTGGAGAGAGCTGCTCCTCCCATGAGACCCCTTGACGCACTTCAGGGAAAGCTTCCAAACTTCAAACCCTCTTTTTCTCTCTCTCATGCCACTGACGTCAGGAGATGGATGGATGGTTTTCATTACTTCCTTGGTCTTCGCCCCACCCCCTCTCTTCACTGTTCCCTTCTTTTCCGCCTGGAAGGAAGCCTGGTGTCCATTAGAATCTCACTCTCAGGCCAAAGAGACCCTTCTTTCCCCTGGGAATCAGGCCTTTCTCACTCACTCCAAAAAACAAACTTTGGATGAATAGGCAGCTTTACAGGAGGAGACAGATACTTGCTCTCTATTAGACTGAAGTAAGAGCTACTGGGGGCATTAATAAAATTCAGCTTTAATACAATGAAGAGAAAGGGCTTACGTCTAGGAGCAAGCAATAAAAACTAGCCTTATCAATAAATTATTGCCATGATTTTTTTAATTTTTAGAGACCAAAAAAAAAAGAAAAAAGAGAAGAAGAAAAAAAAAAAAAGCCGGGTTAATTATAAGGCAAGTAGAAAAGTGTACTTACCAGTGACGCACTGACCACTTGACTGCTCATCTCCATAGTGTTTGTGAGACGGTGCATAGAGAAACATGATGGCGAACACGTACAGATTCCACATACCGTAGATGCCAGTGAAGAAGGCGCTGTTCACCTGCACTGTGTGTCCTCCCCACTGCCAGTGACCTTCATTCACCTGGACCAAAACCAAGAGAGACCATTTTTAATGATATTGTCCTTTCAATGTCGTAACTGGCCCTTACTCTGAGACACAACAGATTTCATAACTTTATGAATGAGACTCACCTGACTTATGATGAAGAAGATCACTGTCAGTGCAGCACAGGCCAGAGTGACCAGCATGAGGAATTTGAACCTAAAAATCAGACCCTAAAATGATGACAGTGGGATTACTTAGTAAGAAAACATTAAGCCTCATAACACTGTTAGGAGTGCATTAATGTGTGTGTGTGTAAGATAATAAAGAACCTAGATCTAAACACACTGGCATGACAGACTAACTAAACCGCAGACACACACCTCATAGTGAAGCCGTCTGGCCTTAGTCATGGCAGGGAGGCACATCCTCTTGCCACTAATGTTGCGGAAGACTTGAAAAACCATGAAACAGAGGAAGAGAAAGTAGAGACACGCACAGATCCCTGCCACAATTATGAAAGCCATCTAAGCAAACTCTTGTCAAGGAAAGTAGTAGTAGTAGTACTAATAGTGAAAATAGATGAAAAGGTTCCACAAATTTAAACTTACAAAACACATTTTCACAATAATGTCTGAGCTGAAAAACTTACTTAAAGTTATACTCATAAACCCACAACTCTATTCATGCAGTTATGGATCATTGTAAAATATATTGTAAAGCAGCCAAGGTGACCAAAAAAAAAAAAAAATGCACACATAAACATAAGAACCCTCAGCAATGCACATATGGTATAACTGAATGTTTCATGATATTAGTCAAGAGAATACAGTTGCCAGTTTGTGCAGAAGCCAAGTGCAGTTTGGAAGCTGGCATAGTATTAATGAAGAAATTAATCTGTTCCAACAAATGAAGCAGAAGATCAACCATAAAAATGTTTATTCATGCTAAACTCAGAAGTCATGCTTTGGTAATTTACTCTGCCATAGGGTCTCCACTGTCATCATTTCTGCCTAATGAATGTTCAACATTTGGTCATAAAAAGGATACAGCCAGCTCAGTTCCTACGTCCGAAGCCCAGATGCTGTAGAAGGGATTTTTCAGCTGGACACCTCTAAGGAGGAGAAAAATAGATAAATACAAAAATAAACATCAAGTATGACAGAAATCTTTTTTATATACAGACACACTTCAAAGGAGTAATATGATAACACACAACACATGGAAAAGAAAAATATTGGTACAATGCAGTACATTTAACTAATTTTCAACAATTAGCCATAGCAGTTGCAAATAAGGAGTGACTATTGTGGTTTGAAAAAAGAAATTATATAGTCTCCTGATGAGTATCTGGACTCAATTAATAGTGTCATGTAAATAAATCACAAAACTTGCATAGAATATTCTCATTAGAGTTAAAACGGGGCACTATCTAGGGCAGCGGTCCCCAAGCTTTTTTGCGCCACCGACCAGTTTATTTCCGACAATATTTTCACGGACCGGCCTTTAAGGTGTCACGGACGACGACAACAACAACAACAAGAAGTACCGGTACTAAAAAAAAGAAGATTTATTCATAACACACCCTAAAAACTGATATAAACCCCGAAAACCAGAAATTTCCCACCCGGGCCTCAACTCTCGCAGCCTGGTACCAAACGACTGGGGTTGGGGACCGCTGATCTAGGGTATATCGATTGGCTAACAGCTTGTGAGTAATAAATCAGTAGCCAATGAGCATGCATTGTCTTCAGCTGTAATCAAATCAATCCATTCCCTGTATGTCTGGTTTCCAAACAGAGACAGCAAAAAACGCCCAGTTCAAAGGTTCATAAACAAGACTTTGCCAACCAATGAGTGAGGTCACGGTGGCTACGTCCATCTTTTATACCATCTGTGGTTTGCTGTAAACGCACCTCTATAATGCAATGGACATACTCTGTTTTAATACGGTTATTTAAAACTGTGTTTAATGAAACTTAGTCTCACCTTTCACACATGTCAAAAATAAAGAGGCAAAAGGAGCCAAACACGACAGGTCCGACCTGCTTCCAGTAAATTGAGAAACGGTTCCTCTCTGCCTGGTCCTGAAAGAGAAGCACAAAACAGAGAGATGTTTTTCACATTTCATCACTTACTGCATGCTACCTTCTCGAGGAATGCCCATGCTATAGGTGAAACAGATGTCCTTTTATAAACACACCATCTTCATCGGATTTTTTGACTTGCGACTGACTGACTGACTGATTGATTGGACTGCGATCTTAAAAATCAACACAGACAGTCACAGACATGTTAGCGCCAGCAAATGTAGATCTCACAGTCAGTGGAGGGTAATTTAGAAACTATGATAACTTCTGATACTACGAAGACACAAATCAAGCTTCAGTAGTTGCAAAATTCTCTGACCTGTGACATCTCACATTTGATGATGCCTGTTCAAAGGAGAAACAGGCTCCATCCATTGATTTCCAAGAAATAGGAAAAATACCAAATATTTCATCTGAACAACATCAAACACTACACTGTAGTTACTCGGATCATTAGCAGTATATTCAGTGAGTGTGAGGTAGATTTGCGACAGACAGGTGAAGGACAAACAGAAATACAGATTCTTCGATTTGTTAGCAAAACAATTTTAGATGCAACTACTGAAATAGCAAAAGCTGAGAAAACAACTTAGCACTGTGATAAATTACTCACATTAAAGATTAATTCTAGAGGATATTTGGACCTGTGCAGTTATCCAGAGTTTTGTGACTTGGTGACACAACTTGTGCCTCAGCACTCCATGACCTCACACTGTAACCACTCTAGCACCTTTATGATTCCTAAACACTTAAAGTGCAATAATACCACTGAAAGTTGATCACTGAATATCAAGGAGGGAAAATTTAAAAAAAAAAAAAAAAAAAAAAAAAAAAGAGCTACAACACTGGCATCCTATTACATAACCACACCCAAATTCAGTGAGCACTTTAGAATGACCCATTTTTGACAAATGTTTGTAAAGGCAGACTGACTGGCTAGGTGCTTAGTTTTATGGAACTGTGGCAACTGAGCTGAAAACACCTGAATTCAAAGATTAAGAGGTGTTCCTCAATAGTTTTGTCCAGACACTGTACCCAGGATTAAGACGAAGATGAAGAAGAAAATATCAACAGGCACCATCATAATATTGAGATTTCTCTGCAGAAGGAACCAAATGGCTCGCCATGCCTCTTTACATGAAGAGATCCTGCTGTATCACGCCACAAGAAGAGCTTTAAGGAGACGACGTGAATGCCTTCAAGTAGTTACGATAGTAAGTTACTTGAATCCAGAAAGAAAGCATTGTGAAAGGACTGAAGTTTAATGTTCAGCACAAGTTGACCAAGCTGAAAGAGTTAATACACACCAGAGGTTATAAATGATGCCAAAAGGTGTGTCTATTAGATGTTGACAGGGAGAGATCTAATAAACCTTTGTGCAGCAGATACTTGGATGAGTAATAGCAAGAAAAGGACAAGTGAAATTAATAAAGTCTGTGATATCTGCAGAGACCAACACCAAGGATTTGTTTGGCAACATAATAAGCACACCTGTCTAATGTATGGAATTTTTTGAGACATCAGAGTAATCAATTATGTAATAGTCACCTGACCATCTTTTTCAGTTTTGATTATTCTAAATGCCTGGTGTGAAAAATCTTCATGTACACAAAACAGTCTGAATCTTTCTGTCGCTCACTATTGTCGTTCAAATTTGTAACAACATTATCAAACACTTTAGCATTGTATAGTGATTTGCTGGCATCTCTACATGTCACACACACACACACACACACACACACCTAAATTAGAAACCAAACTGAAGTAGGGACCAGTAAGAGGAGCAACCAGAGAGCAGGGAATGTCACTGTTCATTTTGTGCATTATTGCTAAGATTTGCTGAATTTTGTTTATGCAAAGTGGGCGGGTACTGGGATAAAACGGAACAATACTGTTGTATGACAAGGTGGGAAATACATGAGAGCCCTACACAAACATAGCTTCGAATATATGAAATGCCATAAATGTCAGCTTTTGATCTCACAAGAGCAACTGAACATCTGCATCACACACATAAAATGTATTAGTTTCAGATCCAACAGGGGACTTTTAAAATACGACGTTCCCTTCTATTAATATCTAATAAAACCCATTTGAAAAATACAGTGATTGTACATACATTGTTAATCATATCAGCTCAAGCACCGATCACAGCTGTCATGCAAAACTGTCTTGAACTTTTACACATTAACATACAGCAAAATTAGATAATGAACAGAATAAACAGGTTGTACAGAGCAAAACCTTGAGAACAAGCAACCAGGTTTAAGAACAGGCCATGGAACCACACCACGTACAAGCTCAGGTGTTTCAGGTAGAGATGCAACATTGCTGCAGAGGCTTTAGCGTGCTGAAGCCAATGAAAACAAGTGGAGCAGAGCCAGCCAGCCAACAAGAGAAAAGCCTGCTGTGCTACAGTCCAGAGAGTTGAGGCGGGGCAAAGAGACGATGAACCTGTCTGAGGCAGACATGGAGCTCATCAAGACAATGGTCTCTGTGTTCAGGTGACCAAAAACAAGCTGATGTCTGATCATCTTCGTGACTGCCTCAATCCAGGCCAGATTACAGACGTCAGATAAAAATGACCTGCGTTTTTTTTGTGGGATGACAGCCGAGTTCAGGGAAGATTTTGATGGCTGGTACACAGAGATCACACATCTTCAGTTCTCCTCTGCCCAGAACCAATGTTTCAAAGAACTGTGTTTCCTGGACAAAAATGACAACAAGATAAAATGGGCAAAACCACTTTTCCAAACTTTATAGTGTGACGTGTAGCTTTTTAACATGAACCCATGACAAGACTCAAGTTTTATTGTCCTTATTCAAAGAACAAAGCTTTTAGTCATGAGAACCATGTGGGTTTTTTTGACATTACTGAAAACAAACCCAAACAAATATGCATGTAATGAAACACTGAATTTCAATTCACTCTTCACATCTGTCATATTTGCTTGTTCTCTAGCTTTCAGTTAACAGCTAAACAGAGAACTGTTAAGGGCCTGCTTTAAGATTAACACTCATTCAAAAAAAAATATTTAATTAAACTGAGAAATAAGGAAATTATATAAATTAAGAGTCAAGTCTTGCAAGTGATGAATATGGGGATGCAAGATGTACTTCAAAATAAATACACCTTTACACTCAGAAAGCATAGAATAGGATCAAGAAACAACAATCTGCACAAATCCTCTGTGATTACACATGCAAGTGCATGGTGCTCTGCATTTTCCTACATCAATATGGGCTGGAGTGAGGAAGAGAAGACAGTGCGCAGTAGCTGAGGCATTCTCCTGAGCATGCATGCAGTCCTTGCTTTTATCCGAGCCCGATCATCCTTTCATTTAAACACCATAATTCAGGATACTTAAATAAAAGTGAAATTAAGAAACTGTAAGTAAGATCAAAAGCGAGTCAGAAAAAACATGCACAAGACCAAAGTAAATGGAGCTTTGTACAGTACCATGAGGTGCTCCCCGCAGAAGATGATCCAGAAGGAGAGCAGCATAGAGTAGAAGATGCCCTGCCTGATGTCTCCAAAAAGCAGCATCCATGTCCAGTTGAAGCCGACAGAAAACCACTCCACTGGGATGTTGATGAATGTCATGGAGATTCCTAGAGCCAAGATTACCCTAGGAAAGCAAAAAAAACCAACAACCATAAATTCAACATTACCTACTTTGATATGTGACTCAGCATAGGAAAAGCCACCCAAAGATGTAAACCGGGAATTTCAGCTAAGAGCTAAGTGATGATGCAATCAAGAACAACTGGACTTTCCGATATTTCCAGTGTTTATTCTCTTAACTCCGCGGTCTGTAGATTTCTCTCAAAACTATGTCAGAGGGGGGAAAAAAAGTGTTGTGTACTTAACACTTTCTAATGTATAAAAATTAAATAAACATCATTTTGACCCAAATTCTTGTCCCGCAAACCTCTGGGCTATGAGGCCCCCCCCCGCAACCTTCCCAGTCAGCAATCAACAGCTGCACCTCCCACCCCTCTGCACCGCAGTCATGCTGGAGTCGTTTCCATCTTTAGCCTGTTGTGTTGATTTTTTTAAATGGACACAGTTTGACATCTTCATGTTAAAATTAATAGAAGATTAATTAAATCTGTTTTTTGCATGTTTATTGAACAGTTTTGAATTTTTTAGGAAACAAGGGGAAAAAACAGTTTGAACTAGCCTGGTTTTGACACATCGAATATGGTGGCATATAAATGAAATTTCATTGAACATTTCATTGAATTTGAATTAAAGACTGGGGAAGTAGGACTCCCAGTGGGATTTATGCCATGCTTTTGGTCCCACTTAAACCTCAGAAGGCAGGGTCACCAAAAATTAATAAGGCTGTTCCAAGTGATCTGGATCATCTTTAAGATAGTGAGACATTCTCATCCTGAAGTGTATTTTGATTAGCTTACCCATTCAGCTACAACCACAGCATGTTCCCACAGAAGCTTGACTTATGCGTTTCTAAATCATGTATTTTACCTAAACAGCCTCATTACTGCTAGACCTTGAATATCTGTTTCATGAAATCTAGAGTCCACTGAACTGAGAACAATCACCACAGAGAAAGAGAAAATTAGGCTCGTCTTCTTAGCAACTTGCAACAGGTCCCTGCATGTGACCAGCTGATATAACAAATACTGTAAATAGACAGATAAGAGGGCAAAACAGAGCTACAGAAGATAGATGACCTAAAATATGTGGGTACAAACACTTTATGATAAAACTGTGGGCAAGAGAAGTAATCTGATACACGTTCTAAGCAATTTGACACCAGACAGTTCTGCAAAGTGAATAAAGTGAAACCACATTAGACCGGTATGTATGGAATGTGTCCAGGGCACCATCGACACAGGCAGGAGAACTGGGACCTGCATACGCCCGCATGTGTGAAAAAAGTCAAAGGGTTTAGTTTGTAAAACTGAAGTGGCAGACATTTTTTCCCCTACTTAACACGGGACAGCATGAAAAGTACAGGTGTAACTAATAGCATGAATTATGTCTTAAGCGCATTTGAGTGAGTCAGGCAACAGATGTGAGGAACCATCAACATTATCATTTGTTTTCTGCCGTAGCAACTCAAAATGTCTGCTGCGTTCCTGAGGAGTTGACATTTTCAGCACGTTTCCAATGACAAAATAAAGATGTTTCATATTATCCTGAGTTCCCCCTCACATCCATCCTCCTCAGAACTTTAGAGAAAGTCTGAGGTTTACCATTCTGACACCTATGTGGGCTAGCATGGCAGGAGACTCTAGTAAAGCTTTTAAAGCATGAAAAAATCATCCACTGTCCACAAATAGGGTACAATTCGCACTTCCTGAGAGCCTGCTGGTCCTCTGGGAATAAGAGCCTTGAGCTGGAAAACACAGAGGGAAGGAGAGATACACTGACTGTGTGTGTCCCGGTAGCGGGTGTGTTCCTGTCCTAAATGCGTGTGTGCAGCATGTGTCAGCTGAGTGCTAGCTTGCAGATTTTGTAACGTGTTTCACGCTTCGCCAGGCTTTTCCTGTGGCGCAGAACGCTGCCTGGATCTGTCTTCTCTCCACGGCAGGGGGTTAGACTAACACTGGGCTCGGAGCATGACTTCAACTTGTTCACAGGACAGCACAACTGCCTCCATGTGTTGCTTGAACCTTCATCGACTTGGCTTGGTTATAGAATTAATACAAATATTTGAGGGTTTTTTGGAATTCACAAAAACAGCCATGAAGATTTCTCATGTTTCCCACATTGTTTTGCTTACAGCACCTCATTGAATTTTCAGTATGGTACTTAAAAAGCCAAGTGCGAAATACCAACATTCCTAGATACCATTCCTCCTCAGACGCTTGATGAATAACACCCTCTGATGTCAGTGACCTATACTGTACACAGCTAGTATGACCTACTTGTTCTTTTCATCCATAGTTAATATGTACTTTCATCTAGTACATGCATTGAAGCTGAGCTACTGTGTCATCATCTAACAATTACTGCAGGTCCTCAACATATCTGTAATCACTGAGCCACAGTTAATTCAATTATTTGAATCTTCATCACTGGTCACCTGAGGGTAGATGGATGGAGTGAAGAGAAAGGTGGATGGCAGCAGCAAAACCTTGTGTTATTTAGAAACGTAAAAAGAAAAGTTGCACTTTTTACAGATCATCACTATGATGCTGATAATGAGCGGGCCTTACTTCTCTAGCAGGACAGGAGGTCTGCTCATGAGGGTGATGCGTCTCCAGTACCAGATCATGATGATGAAGATGCTGGGTGTGAGGAAGGTCTTCATGGCAAACCAAACTTTGGTGAAGCCACCGTTCTGATGAATTCCCTGATGAGCAAAAAGAAACGCTATCAGTGTCAGCGCACGATAACACTAATAGCCGTTTTCCACTAATACCTACTTGGCTCATTGTGATTCGACCTCACTCCATTTCAGTTTTTTTCCCATTAAAATTAAGTACAACATAATGTGTGTGGGTCGAAACATACAGCACAATAATGAAGGATGTTAAGGCGTTGGTATACCTGCTGCTCACTGTATTGTTTTTTGTGCAGTCATGTCCTTCGTTGTTGGGTTTCAAAAATTGCATTTTTGATTTTGTGTAGGAGACGCTCTCATGACCCATCAAGTGATGCTGCTGATTAGCCAGTCGGTGGCATGCAGTCTGTTGACGTACATTTTTGGATAGCCTCAGCCCTGCTGTGCAGGTGCTTAAAAAAGGCCTGATAATAGGTACTACCATCTAATAGAAAACCCTAAAAACTTAGGCACGTTGAGCAGAGCAGAGCAGAGTAGGTACTAGTGGAAAAGGGCTATAACAGAACATCCCTTAACCCGTTAAAGCCCAGCATATTGTATTTGATGCATGTGTTTTTGTGTGAGTTTAATGCGGTAATGACATGTCATTGTGAAATCTTACAACAAGATGGATGTCTATGATCTCTCCAATTCCCACATTGATCTTCTTCCTCTCGTTGACAGGCAGGCGAATGTTGACGAGGTAGTACTTATGGGCCACGCTCCCCAGTTCCATGAAAGGTAGCAAGTCGCACTCGTAGTTACGGCCCTCATTCTCGAGAGTCTGGAGTAAACAAGCATTTGAAAACACGTTTACCTAAAGAGAAAAGCTACTTGAATTTATTTTAGGTAAGCATCAGCATCAACAGTTCTGAAACTGACTATATCCACAAGAGTAGCTGAATGTAGCTTTGAGGCAGCAGTGTAAGTAAATACAGAGCATTTTCCATCCTTCTTTCCCACAAAAATAGCCTAGGCAGTATTTTCATTGGAAATTTTGAGTATAAAATATCTCCTTAATACTTCAGTTTAACTAATTTACCCATGTAACTTGTCAGAATCCTTTACAATATAAAATATATTAAAATAATATAAAATATAAAATAATATAAACATTTCTACCTGGGGTGCTGTACCTTGGGCCAATTTTTTTTTTTTTACCAAGGGTTCAATATGAAGAGACTTTGGAGCCAGAAACCATGCGATTCATTATATAAACTAATATATATAATAAACTAACTTAACTTTACACATCATTCTTGTATAAGCTGATAAAAAGGTTACATTATTAGTACAGCAATTTATCCATCTAGTTTTGCAATACCTAAACAGAGTATCTATTCCATAAAAGCTTTGTACTATATTGCTTCATATTTCTATTTAACAGCAGTTGTGGAAAAATACTATAATACCTCTCCTTATTCAAGAGTTATGCTCTCATCTTTTAACAAACCCCATTTCCCCTTATTGTTAGACAATAACCGACTAAATATGATTCAGAGAGGACAACCGAGTTCTTTGGTAAGTTAAGGGTGTTGCACCTAGTTCAGACATGTCTGTAAAAACAGCAGGGCAGACAGAGCTGTACTTTAAACCTCTAAAATACTTTATACTTATACTACTAATTTTTTTTTTAAATACAGCAGAGAAATTAAGTTTGCACTGAGTTATTGAAGCTACAGGACAGAGGCAAGCCCAGACATGACACAACTTTGGCTCTGTGTGCCAAGTCAATAAAATGAGCAAGCTTTTGTAATTTAAAAGTCGAGCTACAGTCTTAACTACCTTGGTAGCGGTGAAATTGCAGCTGAGTTTCCTCTGCTCGAAGGAATGAGCCATCTCTGTCCAATCACTTTTCAAATCATCTCTGTAGGCCAGGCCAACGTCAATGTGCACCAATGCTCCATCCTCTGGGGAAAAATAATAATAATAATAATCACCACAACAACAAGTT